>NC_136491.1:141097993-141320493 GCF_053919585.1 Euprymna scolopes | reverse complement strand
AATTCTATGCACCCACCATGTTTAAGTTTGGGAGTAAAAAATGTACGATGAACAGAAGGATAGGGAAAATAATGTATATAAATACGCAATCATAGGTCATTATAAACATCATATACATTTACAAAACTTCCAAATTGGATTGAAATAAAGAACACGATGATTTATACTGAAACTCATCTAATATTAATAATAAAAAAATAATAAAAAAAAACACAAGTTGTTTGTTTAAGTATTATAAGCAATTAAATATTTCGTTGTGTTATAGATTTTAAAGATTAGAATGCGTTCTTTAATTACTTATAAATTACATTTTAAAAAGTGAAGGAACACGATTTGATTTGTAGTAAAATTGAAGTTTATTTAATAAAATTAAATGAAAATTATGCATGTAAGAATATGAATATTTGAAGCAGAACACAAGCAACACATTTGATATGAGTTAAGACAATAAACAAATATTAAAATTAAACAATTTTTTTAATCAAAATGATTTTTTTTTAATCAAAATGAACCACAATATTTTCAAATACAAATGAACCACAATATTTTTTCAAAATCAAAAACAATATTTTTAATGGGTTTGTATTACTGTACACATAGATTCGAAAAAGTTGCCAAAAACAAATATATAACAAATAAATGTTATCAAAGGCAAGATAAGTTACTTTTCTACCAAACTGGATATATTTTTCGTATTTTTATTCAATGTACCATGTTTATTCAGCTCGAAAACCATACAGTGTTTACCGATGTATTGGAAAATTCAAGATGGCGTCTTAGTCCCTCTTGAACACGGTAAGTTTGGGAAAAGGTGTTATAAATAAAAAACTGAATAAAATACTGTTAAAAACTCGCTCAATATGTTACCGTGACATAGGTTGACATATATTCGGCGGGTTTTTAATAGTATTTTTTCTAGTTTTTTATTTATAACACCTTTTCCCAAACTTACCGTGTTAAAGAGGGAGTGAGGCGCCATCTTGAATTTTCCAATACATCGGTAAACACCGTATGGTTTTCGAGCTGAATAAACATGTTACATTGAATAAAAACACGAAAAATATATCCAGTTTGGTAGAAAAGTAACTTATCTTGCCTTTGATAACATGTATTTGTTATATATTTGGTTTTTGACAACTTTTTCGAATTTATGTGTACAGTAATACAAACCCGTTTTTCGAGCTGAATAAATATGCTACATTGAATAAAAACACGAAAAATATATCCAGTTTGGTGGAAAAGTAACTTATCTTGCCTTTGATAACATTTATTTGGGTAATCTCCAAAAATACCGTTAGGGCTTACAACATGGCCGCCAGAAGAGTCAACAAAAAACTGCGAATAAAATATATAAAACTCGTAATTTCTGTTTTTAAAGTGGGTTTTCAATTTTCTTTATGAAATATACTTCCAAAATAAACTATTACAGTCGTTTAAAACGTAATAGAAGTATTATTTTTTATTTTTTATAAACAATGTTTACAAAATGTCTACGAACGTGCGTAGACATTTTGTAAACATTGTTTGGTTGCCATAACAACGTGACGGTAGTGAACGTGTGTGTGTGCGTGTGTGCGCGTATGCTTGCTAGTACTACTATTAAGTTTGTCGGAGCGTTTGATTTCGTGTAGTTTAGTTTCGTATTTTTTAAATTTGTGAATAACAAGTTATTAAAAAATTAAACCCTTCCAAGATGGACAATAAATAAAGCCATAATATTTTATGGTAAAGGTAAGAGCGTAGAAACCATTGTTTTTTAGGAGATGTGATTATTGGATTAACCAATCAGAAATCGTCTGTGGCACACACATCTCTGTTTTTATAGAGATATAGAGAAGAGATATATGCACGTTTCATTATATAGCACAGGCAACTCTTGCTTGATTTTCTTGTAATTCTTCTTTTCTCTTTGTCGGATCATTTTCCGAACGTTTTTTTTTTTTTTGTGAAAAAATAAATTGCACATAATCGCGCACGTTTTCGGCCTCCATCGGCCATTTTTAGGCGTGTAGTAAAAATAAAAAGTAAAAAATGAAATTGAAAAATGAAAAAAGTGAAATAAAAGGAAAACATATTAAAAGAGGATTTAAAGACGATTAAAATTGCTTTAAATCACTAAAATAACCAAAAACACTAGAGCGTGTCCTACGTTTCATTTTAAGGCTGGACAATCGTTGGTTTATTAGTGTGGATTAACAATGGCTCAAAGATCGGGAGGCGCACCTCACAATAGGAGCCGGTTGAAATAGCCGTGTTTTTTATTAATATGTCTCTTTCTCTCTCTCTTTCTATATATATATATACATATATATACATATTTATATATATATACATATTTATATATATATATATATATATGTGTGTGTGTATATACGGAGACTTACAACAGTGTTTTATGTGCTAGTTGTACAGTTATAAAGATGTTTTTATTATTTTCTTGTTACCAAGAAATGGAAATAATGAAACGTTTTTTTTCTTTTTTTTTCTTTTCATTAAATACAGTATATATGTTATTCTGTTCTAATCACTTATAAAGCCAGCGTTCGTCCATGCGTTGAGTATTTGTTATACGACTTATATGTGCACTAACAACTATCTTACAAATATCCGTTTCGGCGAAGGCATACACTATGTTTAATTATCTTTATATGTCATACTTCTGAATATGGGACACACATTTTAATTGAATCTGCATCAGCGAAATCATTGGCTTTATTACTGATCGACATGTCACTCCTGATTTATCTGGAATACAGCAAACCTCATCATGTTGACTTCTAATGCTCCGATATGCGTGGAACAATTCGGTCTTACCTTGTCATTAGTTTTTTGTATACTGTTTCCGTTAATTTAGGGAATGCATTGATGACAACGTCTTCTGCTTACAATCATTTCTATACGGACCAATTCTCGCAGGTTTTATTCGATGCATTTATTTTCATCAGTTTTTAGTGTAAGAAAATAATTACTAGTATTGAGTAATTACAATTAATTTGTAAGTTCTTTATGTGTATATTATAAAAGTTAATTACGAATACATTTGAGTATATATTCTTTTATAGGGGTGTTCCCTGTAAATACATTGTCACAATCAAACATATAAGCCTTTCCGAAAATGACATTTAGGCCGCTGGAGAACTTGCAAATCGATGACTTTGCCGAAGTCATAATTGATTGTAGTCGTCTTTGTTTTCAACTGCTCCGCAATGAATCAATTGAACAGCTAAATCTCTAGCTAAAGAATTAACAGCCTTAATAAACTACTGCAATTCTCACTATCATAGTACATAACATCAGTGTTCTTATATATGTCGGTAATATAGACTTAACTACTATTTTTACTATATTTTCGGATAATTAGAAGGGAAATGAATGAAAATAATTTGACTCGATATGAATATTAAATTAATCACATAGCAATAGCAAAATGATGTCGCATTTATAACGTTGTTCGAAAGACGTGCAAACTTCGGTTTAGGTTATTGTATTCGATTGTTTTATACGTATTGGCTATCGAACTATATTTGCACATTACATATCTATAGAAGCTCCATCACTTTAAGGTTTAATGAATATATTATCTATTTGGGTAGCAATTGATCAAAAAGATAACCTATTGGAACGCAGTAGCTAATACTGTCGAGGATAAGCCAAGCTAGATGGATTCTTATGATTCTGCCGGTATAAAAGTATAAAATCACAAGTAAAAATGTATCCAAACATTTTAGTACTGATATAGCTGATCATAAAAACATATTTTGCTTTGGATCCATTTAAAATACCCGTGTTATAACGTTCGCAGTGGGAATTAATGTGATACGGTTCTTTGTTTATTCCTTGGCTTAATTTTATCATTGCAGGAATGTACTTTGGTGTTTTCCAGCATTCCAAAAAATAAAACCCACAGTTGTGTATTACACTCTGCTATATTGGAAAACATCGCCGATATCAACTTAATCTCACGTATTCTAAAACTGATTGACGGCAAGAGAAATAAAATATATTCAAAAGTAAGTTAATTTCCCAGCGGTTATTAAAACTGATGAAAATATATTATTTACGTTACTTCATGTCGGTTATATTAAAATCTCGGCTAGGAAAAATATAATTACTTTTGGAATGCGAGGGAAACAAATTAAAAACAGTGTAAGATTATAGTTTTTTTTTTCTCATTTCATGTGTTGATTAATGAAGAACCTGTTTTATATGTTGTGTCATTCTTCACTCTATATAACAAAAACATACAGCGTATCAACAAATTGCGTATAGCTTTCTATTGGTTCTCACTGTACTTGAAATGATTTAAGAATATTTAAAGAAAGTTGCTGAAATAATAAGCGAACAGCATGGGTTGACATTGATTTGCGCAATTCTTCGCAGAAAAATTAAAACTGCTGTTTATAATATGATAAGGCGTGTCGGTGTCTTTATTCATTATGTAGGACAGAAATAATGCGCTGCCATTTCTATAAGATAATGGAAAATGATATTGGATTATTATATAAAATCTTTTATATTATAACACCACATTATATATATGTGTGTGTGTGTGTATAATTAACATACCTCCATTTCTTGAAGCAGAGGAAAATGAAATCTAAAACATAACGGTTAGATGATCAGATACGTGATATATATATATATATATATATATATATATATATATATATATATATATATATATATATATATATGTGTGTGTGTGTGTGTGTGTATGTGCGTGCATATATATATGCGTGTATGTGCGTGCATATATATATATATATATGTATATATATATATATATATATATATATATATATATATATATATAGAGAGAGAGAGAGAGAGAGAGAGAGAGATTGAATAAACATTCTTTTCTTATTTGCGACTGTTAAAAAAAACACCATCAGAAATATTTCTACACAATTGCTGTTTTTTCTTACTCGCCATGGTGTTATTTGGTGCAGTGTCTATTTGTCGAGAATAGGTGATGAATTTTCTAGTCCAGTGGGTAATATTTCTTCAGCGTGAGCCTTATATTTTTCCTTATTCAGGCAGGATTGTTTTCAAATCTGCCTAGCACAAAAAAAACATGAGCAGATAAAACAAACAACTGATTCAGCAATCAAACATACTCATTATCCCTAGCAAAAACCCTGACAATCTTCAAATGAATACACATGTGCCTTAGTTTTATTTCATTTTCATTTTTAATTACTTGAGATTTCCACTAATATGTTATGTTAAATAAACGAGGGTGCATATGCATATATTGTTTTATATGCTGAACGCTAAGTGTGGCATTTTTCGTTTGCACCCACACACCTCCATAGTTTTAATATGTGGCCTAAAATAACCAATTGCTGTTTTTACATATCGCAATATTTCCAGAGTTAGAGTTTTTTTTTCACAAGGCAACATCGATGTAAGAAATTAAATTTTAGTTTTAGGTCGAAGCAATCCATTCCTAAAAGTACATGAAGTTATTAGAATGATAAACCCAGAGCCTATACCTTGAAGAATACTACATTGATAAGGGAATCGACTTCCTGTATATTATTTGACAGTGTTATTCCTGCGGGAATCTTTACGGTCAATGAATAAGTTTTTCAAAAATGTCGGTATATATTTATGTAAATATAATCAGATTTATATAAACCTACTTTTAATTTATATGTGATCTTTGTTTTCTATATTTATGATAAATGAAATTATTTTATCTACTTTTCTACTCGCTGTGTTAAATGGCATCATCTTAATTTTTAAGTTAACATTCGACAAAGCAAGCCTATATGCCCATCTGCACAAATAGCACCATAAACACAATACAACAGTCAGAGACAGAATGATATATGGAACACATTCTTATCAAGATGCCATAGAAAATATACGCGAGATAATTTCGTGATGTGAGAATCAAATGCTTAGATTCGATAGCAGGTGAATCATGTTTTATTTCACAAAAGTGGAAATAGAATCGATGCAATTTTTTTAATACCTTGCTTAAGATAATTGCATTTGCATTTGTTTCTTTATCTTTTTGCTTATCATTTTAATTTCCACTCGTTTCTTTTGGAAATATTTCTTTTTTTTAAACAAGATTAACTTTTGTCTATCAAGGACTGAAGTCAATTTGCACGAAAAGCAAGTTAGTGTTGCTTCACCGTAGTACAGCATTTACTTGTAAGTAAAGATGGCTTTAACACATCGTATCGTTAATATTTAAAATGGACGCACTTGCATATGTGGTTTGTTTAGCAGTATACCACACATGCATTCTGAAACTACGTACTGTAAAACTTACATAGTATAGAGTTAATACAATGTGCTTGGAGAATAAAGAACTTAATATACGTAAAATTAGTTTGAAAAATAAAGAGAGTTAATAAAATGCATCTAACCTTATTTTGAAAATTGACAAGCGATTTACTTTTTTTCGGTGCACATAACTAATGATAGACTATTCATTCCTTTAGCCAATTATTCAATCAAGATTATCTTTATTTTTAATTATCACAATTATTATTTAAATTGTAACCTATAAAATATTTTCTTGTAAATTAGATTAAATCTTACCCCATTCTTTTCGTTTTTTAATTGTTGCATTTATACTTTTTACAGATGGCGGAGAGACATTACTTAGACAATATGCTGACTTTGTTTCTACTACATGTAGTAAAATTGAGCTTCTCATCTGTAATTTGTTCTAATCTTCTAGTGTTTCAAACTTTTTTGTTTTATGCTGAGTTTTTTGTAAAATTTATTATTGTATAATTACTGAAAGCATTATCTATACATTATTTTCAATCACTCGTTAACAGAAAGTGTACCTGCAATGGCGTCACATTTCCTTTCTATCATTAGCCTCGAAGATATTATATGATAAATGTCTATTGCACATATTCTTGTTGCCTTGCTGAAAATAAAGAAAAACCCACTGCCATCGTTAACAAAGAACGTGCATTAGAGTAAGTATGTTGCAGATGCGCATGCCATTATCTTATAAACCACATTTCTGCGAATCGATTCCGACGTGTAAAATACAATACGTGTTCTCTAAGGAAGTTCATTAATTTAGAGAGATGTTCGTAGGCTAATACTATCTAATATTTTAGTATTTTGTCTGTGTTACATTTGTATACAAATATATTCCGTGTAAACTAATCCTTTTATTATATCGTGAGATCACTTCGCTAAGTGATTGTCTATGCAAGAGCACATTCTTTCATACAACTCAATTTTTTTTATTGTAATCTACGAATAAGAGCTTTCTTAAAACGAGTGATCTAGACCAGCACACACACAAACACACACGCGCACACACACACATATATATATATATATATATATATATATATATATATATATATATATATAAATGTAATTCTGTGTTCGTTCAAAGTTGATGCAACCATATTTCTACATTACCAATTTATTTGAAATTTTCAGACAACCCATCTTTAGAGTTGAGGTGTTTCTATGTCATTTAAATAATTTCACATCGCCAATTATTAAAATATTAAATAAAATAAAAATATTTTTGTAAGACGTTAGTGCGAACCTGTTTTGTTGATAGAACTGAACTTCCGGTTCGATTTATTTCACACACCACGATTTGACGAAACGAATTAAAAGATTTCATTTTCTGTTTACTCGATAAGTAAAAAAAAAACATAATTCATTTGTTTATCTTCCAAATTGTTTAATTTAAACTTTTTTTCTTTATTATATCAGGTAAAAAAAAGTTTGTCGCCTGCTTTTTGAGAACGAAGTCGTTTTTTGTTTTTGTTTTTGTATTTTTCTTGTTTTTGTTTTTTTTTATTTTTGGATATAAGAAAATATGGACTTTTTATTATTAACACTATACATTGGTTCGTAAAAGTACAGGGTTTTTCGAAGAAATTTTTCGGATTGGAAACGTGCTTAAATAATATTTGGTGCTAATGCAGGGAGTGGTCCGCGCTATTTTTTAAAATCGTATTTCCAAGTTTAATTAAAGTTTTATTATATCTCTTTTTGTTATTCACTTGTAAAGTAATAATACATATTAGGTACAACCCCCCATTCCCTCCCCATGTTAAGAATGGCTTTTTAAATAATAACGTTATTATTTCAGCACGGATCACTCTCTACGTGAGTACCGTACTTTCACCTAACAATTTAATAAACAAAACATTGTACTTATGTAGGAAAAGTACCGTGCAAAAATAATAACGTTATTTAGAAATCCATTCCTTACATGGGGAGGGCGTTTTGTAACTATTCTATACTTTCACCTAACAATTTGATAAACAAACGATGGTACTTATGCAGAGAAGGTACCGTGCTGAAACAATGTCATTAAGGAAGCCATTCTTAACATGGGAAAGGGAGGGTGTTCTGTAACTATTTTATACTTTCACCTAACAATTTAATAAACAAAAGATAGTACTTATGCAGAGGAGGTACTGTGCTGAAATAATACCGTTATTTCGAAAGTTATTCTTAACATAGGGACCGAGTATTGCATCCAATATATACTTTAAGCTAACAATTTTATAATCAAAAATAGATAGTACGTATGCATAGAAAATACCGTGCTGAAATAATGTTATTTAGAAAGACCTTCTTAACATGGGGACGGTATTTTGTAACTATTCTGTCCTTTCACCTAACAATTTAAAAACAAAACATGGTACTTATGCAGAGAAGCTACCCTGCTGAAATAATGGCGTTATTATTTAGAAAGGCATTCTTAATATGGGAATAGGCGTGTTCTGTAACTATTCTGGACGTTCACCAAACAATTTAATAAACAAAAGTTAAACTTAAACAGACAAGGAACAGTACTGAAGCATTAACATTATTTAGAAAGTCATTCTTAACATAGCGAGGAAGGATGTTCTAATTTTCTTTTAAATGGCGACTTTTGAAGGTTTTCGACTATGATGAATACGGAAATCGAATTGAAATTTTGCAGAAATAAGTAGTTATCGAGAAATAAAAAGTTGTATAATGCATTGTAATCTCTGGCGGCTATCTTTTTTATACGCTTGCGAAGGTCATAAACAAATCTACGCGCGTAACAAAGATGTCCGCCAAAGAATGCAATGCATAAAACAACTATTTATATCTCTATAAATACTTATTTATGCAAAATTTCAATGCGATTTCCGTATTCAGCATAGTCGGATATCGTTAAAAGTCGTCATTTATAAGAAAATTGTGGAGGTGGACCTAATCTAAAGAAATACAAAAAAAAATAAAACCTTAATTAAACTTGGAAATACGATTTTTAAAAAATAGCGCGAATAAGCAAGTGCATTTAGATTTATTAATCGACTAACGTGACCTTATTGCCAAATAAGCCCCGGCTACAATGTTAAACGCGCCGTTCGCATTGTTTTTTTTTTTTTCAAGTTAAATTCAACTTTCACAATATCATTTTATTTTTTATAATTTCACAATATCTTTTTTAATAATAAATTGTTAGTTAAAAGCACAAAATAGTTACAAAACACAACCCACTTTCTATAGTAAAACTGTCTGAAAAAAATATTAGGTATCATGTATAGAGTGATCCGTGCTGAAATAATAATGTTATTATTTAAAAAGCCATTCTTAACATGTGGAGGGGTGGGTGTTTTTGTACTAATTCTGTACTTTAACCTTACAATTGAATAAAAAAGATATCATAAAACTTTAATTAAACTTGGAATGCGATTTTTAAAAAAGCGCAGATCATTAGTTCAAGTTCATTAGCACCAGAAATTGTTAGGTGAAATACAGAAAACTTTCTACCAGGAAAACCATTATATTTTTTGATATTCTTACCAAGGGGAAGGTGTTTGTCACTATTCTGTGCTTTCAACTAACACTTTATTGAAAAACAAAACAACAGGTAAATGTTCACATTGGGTCCCCTCCACAATTTTTAACATGGGTAGGCTGGGGGTGTTTATTCTGAAAGCCGTTCTTAACATGGTGAGAATGGTGGTATTTATTCTATAAGCCGTTTTTAAAAGACGAAAGACAGGTAAAAGGTTAAAACATGTTGTTAGGCATGGGTGTTGTTTATTCCGAAAGCCGTTTTTAATATGGGAAGGTTGGGAGTGTTTATTCATGGCTATCAGTGAATTATAGTGCATAGTACCGGCTTTTATATCTCGAAAACTAATTTCCTCTGCAAATTTTAAATGAGATGTTCTTATTCAACATAGTCGAAAATTGTGTAGGTGGACCTAATGTTAAAAAATACCCTCCCCCCAAAAATATATTGTGAAATTTAGATGTAAGCGCGGAACTAAAAATAAAATTAGACACAAAAATACACCTTTGTGTTTGTCTTTGCACAAAGACTTCCAAAAGTGTTCAGCAAAACAAATATATAACAAGTAAATATTTTAAAAGGCAAGATAAGTTACTTTTCTACCTAATTGGATAATTTTTAGTGTTTTTATTGGGTTTGTACTACTGTACATATAGATTTCAAAAAGTTGTCAAAAAATAAATGTATAACAAATATTATCAAAGGCTAGATATGTTACTTTATTACCAAAATGGATAGATTCTTTTTTTGTTTGTTTTTTCATGTAAAATGTATATTCGGCCCAAAAAACACAGCGTTTACTGCTATATTTCATAAATAACAAATCGTGTCACATTGTGTTAAACACATTAGGTTTGAGAAAATGAATTAAAACTAAAAAAATATACAAAATACTGTTAAAAACCACCGAATCAATGTCTGCCCTTGTCACGGTAACATATATTGAGTGAGTTCCTGACATTATTTTGTATAGTTTTTTAGTTTTATCTCATTTCCCCAAACGTAACGTGTTAACCACAGTCTGTCGCCATTTGTATTTTTCAAATATACAGGTGAACACTAAATGTTTTCGAACCGATTAAACATTTTACACTAAATAAATATACTAAAATTTTATTCAGATAGGTAGAAAAGTAACGTATCTTGCTTTGATGACATTTATTTGTTATATTTATTTTTCAACAACTTTTTCGTTTCTGTGTTTAGTAATACAACTCCGTTTTATTTACTATAACGTTTAGTCGGCTCAAAAAGCAGTGTTTATCAGTGTATTTGAAAAATACAAACGGTGACGGGCACTGTTGATGATGTTAAGTTTAAATGATTTAAAACTAAAAACTACACGAACTACTATCAGAAAACCACCGAATATGTCAGCATATGTCACCATAACACATAACCAGTAGGTGTCTGACAGTGTGTTGTATAGTGTTTAACTGATTTTCCCAAACTTAACGTATTCAACAGAGTCTGCAACCATTCGTCTTTTTCATATACATAGATAAACACTGGGCTTTTTGAGCCGATTAAACATTTTACATTAAATAAAAACACTAAAAAATTATCCAGTTAGATAGAAACGTAATTTACCTTACCTTTGCTTTCATTTATTCGTTTTTTTGGACAACGTTTTTCGAATCTGTGTATACCCAAATATAAATACAAAACTCACATTTTTAATACAATAAAAATAAAACTATTTAACGTTTCGACGTTATAGCATCTTTTGGCTTTATCCATTAATGTTGGTCGAGCCCAAGCCATAGTTGACGGTAACTCCCGAGGATCCGGATCCAATTCTGCAAGAGTACCATTTTTTATTTCATTTTCGTTTTTTTTTTTTAAACTTTTTGGGCTGGATTGCTGTACTATAATATAAGAACAATGCATTTTCTCTTTTTATTAGAATTTTCCATTACACCAAATTAAGCCAGAGAAACGCGTGGCAGGGTACAGATTATATATATATATCAGAAGTTATTTTGGTTCTGCCTGTGATGCATTTAAGAAAACAAGAGTATTTATAGAATTGCGCTGAATGACACTATCCATACTAATTACTTACGATCACGAAAATAATTATAATGTTAGTTCAATTTTGCGTGAAATATAATTATGAATGCGAAGAACGACATAAATGCAGAACTAAATTATTCGGGAATAATTAGGTTTCCCGACTGGATAGGGTCAACGCACTCATTAAACGAATGATGCACTTGTTATTAATTTCAAATATCTTTACGATAGAGTTTAACATCGTTTCTCGTAGGTTTTTATGAATTTTTCTCGAAATATTTAACACGTATTTTTCCACCAAAACATGCTGTGTAAGCCACCACGAGTGCATCGATCTTCATAAGAAGGAAAATTACGTTAATTCATTACTTTTTACACTGTCTCCAAAAAGTTGAGTCTGATCCAATGCGTTCCGTGTTTTAAATTTTGTTTTTCCTGCAAATCAAGTGAAATATATTTTGGAAATATTTTTTTTCTTTTATAGCTTCATTCCTGGAAAATATTATATATTGATTTGTTCATGTTATCTTACTCAACTAAAAGAACCCGCAGATTTACTGCGAAAAACTCCAACGTATTGCTGCTGTCGCGTTTGCCACCCCAAGAAACAACGCGGCAGTTAGTGAGAATATTTTAAACATGAAAAGCAAATACAACAAATAAAGTGTGTCATTATACGTCAGTTCTACTCTAGTGCAAAATGAGTGCATGTCTTGGAATGACGATGAACATTTCCACCAATTTATTATAATAAGTGGAATATATTATTTTTATGGGTGCATATGTGTACTAAATAGATATTTATCACAAAAAGCTTAACTCCGCAGCTTTTCATGTGATTTATTAGGATTAGGGCTGGATCCTTCTGTAACGGACTACACAGAACAAAACACTACAATTAGACACAAAATTTAAGTTTCTATGGTAGTGTAATAGATTTTTTTTCTGAATGACATTTTAATTCCGTTTCTCAATTCAGTTATTTTTGTATTTCTACGTCCGTTCATAAAAACTGAAATGTCATAAGGTTGGCTACCCCCGCATTGGGGAATTGTTTTTAGGGCTAGGCTTGATATTATTTTTTGCATGCTCATTAAATCTTCAACTTTTTTATTACAATTAAACATGATTCCCTTTCAAACATCTATGTTTATACCACTAATTGTTCTTATCGTAGTTGCATAATTTATAGATGTTGTTTAGAAAGTTATGCTTGATTCTTCAGAGCGTCGTTCTTTATTTCCCGGAAGCTCTTTACTTGCTATACTCTTGTTTTTCGTAGAAAAATTGATTCTCAATTACTTTCTCATTATTTTGTTTATTGGACAATCACCAACTGTTATATGTTAAGGAAAACATGTTTACAGATCTACCCAAAAATATACATTCATCCAGTTTTAACCATTTTGTTAACGTAATTAAGCAATAAATACACCCTTGAATCAGATATCTTTTTAAACCCTCGAACTTGTATTTTTGGTGGGTTTATTCAACATTTTTATATTAATAAAAGTAATTAGAGAAAAATCATTCACAAGGTTTAATTTAAGGTTTACTTTTAAATTTTGAGTTAAACTTACACGCACTTTCATATATTTGTGTCTACCCGTTCATCACTTGATCTCGAAAAGTTCAGAAAAAAATCACGATTTTCTTTTAACGGCTAATTAAAAAAAAAAAATGTTTTGAACGCTACTAACTGAATTTCTTTCAATACAGTTTGCAATTTGGAGACCGAATTGTTTTTGTGGAGATAAGTGATTTCAATCATGCTTTTTATTTTAGATTTAAAATATTAACAACTCCATTTTATTTCAGTATTTAATTTGTGTATTTCTGTTTTATTAAATGCTAGCTTCTTTTTTTTTTCCTCGTACATATGTTTATTTATCTACCGAGTTGATAGCAAAAAATACGAATTATACTCATTTTTAGTTCGTGTGAGGGGAATCTATAACCATACTTTCCCTTGAACACGTCTGTTGGACTTTTATAAGTACAATACTTAATAGTTTGTTTTTTTTTAATGGAGAGTAGAAAACGCATTGTGGATGCGTTATCGGCAGCTCCTGTTACTCTCGCTTCTTCTTATTTGTCCCTCAGTCCTCATTTTTTAAATGAGTGATTTTTCGGACAAAGGGAGAAGAAAAAGCTGTTTTCTAGGTTGGCAGTATTTTTGCGAACAGTTGGCTGAGATGGCGGAAATTTTCTGTTTCTATGTCTATCCTTGTAGCCATGTCACTAGTAAGGGTGCTGGAGGTAAACGTTTTGTCTGGGCTGACGTTATCCGCCTGATAGTCAAGGACCCGAACCTTGGATTAACCACTAAGGAGGCTGTCCTATCAGCAGGTGCAAAGTACTGGGGCTGCTGTATTGCCATTTGGTGAATGGATTCTGGACCATGCAGTTGCTTCTGGTGGGGCCTCTCGATGCCATACTAGTGGGTAATTGTTACGGCTTTACCTTATCATTAGCTACAAATAAAAAAAAATTCTCCGCTTCTTTTTCTCTCTTAATTTCCCCTCTCTGTCCTGCTCTAAGTAAATCTGTCGACCTAGTCCACAAATTCCAAAATTTCATCATGACAAGTTTCAAGAAAAATACACGATTAAACCCGGTTCTTTAACTTCCAACGTAGACCCCTACTACCATGTCTCCTTCTCCAACATCAGGGGTCTTCGTTCTAACCTTCCAGAGGTTGAAACCCAATTACAGGAGACTAAACCAGACCTTTTATTTTTAAGTGAAACTGGCATTGGACAAGCTATTTCCCTAGATGAGTTTGCAATTTCAGGATACTCTAACTTAACTTCTAAATCTGACCCCCAAGATCGCCATGGGCATGGAATATGTGCCTATATTAAAGATAGCTTTCCATGTGGGAGGGACATCTCCAGGGAAGATCCTAACTTACCCTATATGTGCTTCCGGGTTGCTTTAGCCCACACTACTGCATTTATATTTACTCTCTATCGCCCCCACAACAGCGGAGTTACTATCTTTCAAAGCATATCTGAGAAAATTGACCAAGTCCTTTCTACTTATCCTTCAGCTAACATTCACGTATGTGGAGACTTCAATGTTCACAACGTCGAATGGTTGACCCACTCAAACAAGACCGATGATGAGGGGAGGTTCTGTCATGATTTCTCCATTGCCTATGACCTCACTCAGATTGTTCAGGAACCTACCCGTGTGCCCGATAATGACGGCCAGTATGCGAGCCTACTAGACCTTTACCCACAACTTGCCCTGAACTATGTTCAGTTTCTGTTCTGTCGCCTCTTGGATCTTCCGACCACTCTGTTGTATCAATTAAGATAAAAATGAAATGTAATAAGTCCCCAGACGTACCTCTTCATCGTACAGTATATCGATACACTAAGGCTGACTGGGATAGCTTCCGTACATTTATATCTGATCTACCTCTGCATTCCATGTTTAAAAAGGATGTGTCCTCCATAGTATTATACCTAACTGAATGGTTAATTGTAAGTATTGACCATTTCATTCCCTCTAAAATGTTTCAGCAAAAACCTAACAGCCAGCCATGGTTCTCTCCAGAATGTGCTGCTGCCATTGCGCACAAAAATCACTTTTTCCACTGCTTCAAACGTAATAGATGTATGGAAACTAAAGCCGTTTTCAGGACTGCCAGCAACCATTGTAAGAAAGCAATAAGGAACGCAAGAGTGTTGTATGCTAAATCTGTTAAGTCCAAAGTAGCTGAGCAGCGGCTTGGTTCCCACCAGTTTTTCAAATAGTAAATAGAATCCTGAACAGAAGCGTGTGCTCCATCCCAACTATTATCAATGGACCTGAGGTAATCTCGTCAGCATCAGACAAAGCCAAACTCTTTGTCAAGAACTTTGCAGCTAATTCTACCCTTTGCGACCAAGACCGCCAACCCCCAATATTTCCTCCTGTATCAGAAAACACGCTATGTGATATACGTATATCTGTACGTGATGTTGTGAAGCTAATCAAAAACCTTGATTCGAGTAAAGCAACTGGCCCTGATGGTATTCCAATTATAGTACTCAAAAAACTTCAACCTGAATTAGCGCCCATACTTACAAAACTGTTTAAACGTTGTCTTAAGGAGAATAGTTTCCCATCTCCCTGGAAAATCTCATCAGTATGCCCTGTATTTAAGAATTCAGGTGATCGCTCACCCCCCTCTCAGTACAGGCCAATAAGTCTCCTGTGCGTCATGAGTAAGTTGCTAGAATCTGTGTTAAATACAGAAGTAATCAACCATCTAAAACAAAATAACCTTCTTAGTGACACTCAATATGGTTTCCGTTCTGCTAGATCTACAGCAGATGTGCTTACAGTTATATCGCATAGGATTAGCAAATCTCTCGACGGTGGCAATCTTTCTAGGGCAATTGCTCTTGACATATCTAAAGCCTTTGATAGGGTATGGCATAAAGGTGTACTTCATAAGATCGCTAGATATGGTATAGCTGGAAAATTCTTCTCAATTATTAAATCATTTCTTTCTGATAGGTTCATAAGAGTAGTAGTTGACGGGCAAAAATCAGAAGCTCACAGTATTAATGCCGGTGTCCCTCAGGGATCCATCCTGGGCCCAACTCTTTTCCTGATCTACATTAATGATCTTCCAAATCATATCCTTACATCATTTGTAGACATTTATGCTGAGGACACTACCATTTATGGTACCACATCTAAGACAGTAAACGAACAAGTTCTCTCCGATTCTCTCTCCTCTGATCTTGAGCACGTAGTGCAATGGGGAAAGGAGTGGCTGGTTACTTTTAATGCATCTAAAACCAAGCTTCTCTCTTTACATCATCAACATTCTAATTCACATTTGTCATCAATTGAAATGAATGGCTCTCGTCTTCAGGAGGCCTCAAGTTTTGACAAGCTTCTGGGCTTGACCATTACTCCTGATCTTAAATGGAACACGTATATCAAATCTGTTGCCAAGGCCGCTGGAAAAATGGTGGGATCTTTCTATCGATCCAGTAGATATCTCACTGCTGATGCTATTCTCTACCTATATAAGAGCCAGGTACATCCAAGTATTGAATACTGTTGCCACATCTGGGCAGGAGCTGCTAGAAAGGACTTGTCCTGCCTTGATAGAGTTCAAAATAGACTTCGTAGCCTCGTAGGAGATGTCCTTTTCTCCTCCTTGCAACCTCTATCTCACAGAAGAGATATTGCGAGTTTGTCTCTGATGTATCGTTATTTTCATGGAAAGTGTTCAACTGAGCTTCAATCTATGGCCCCCCCTCGCCAAACTTTCACAAGAAACACTCGTCTAGCTGTAAACACTATCAATAATTTCCCCCACTCTTTATCTGTGCCTAAACCTAAACGTAGATTCCATGAACAAAGCTTCTTTCTTAGAACTGCACGCCTATGGAATTGTCTTCCGTTTTCCTGCTTTCCGGCTGACTACAATATGGTTGTGTTCAAGTCTAAAGTAAATAAGTTCTTGATGAGCCGTTCCATATAAGTTATTACATTTACCAAATTTTCATTACTAATGATTACTATATTGACCAATTTCTACTGTACACTCTTTAACCCTTATCCTTGAGTGGCCTCTGGGCCTTGATAATGTGGTGATGCCTTTGTAAAAAAAAAAAAAAAAAAGCTGAACACACTATCCATATATCATTCAAGTCATTTTAAAACAGTATATGCGATTTCTAACTTACTAATTATGCCCATAATGAGAACAAAAGCTTAGTATTTGTTCACTCTGAGTTTTATTGAAGTTACTTGTTTTTTTTCACCCGAATAAAAGATCATTCTTTTTGGTGTTTAATGTTTTTAACGAGTAAGTTTAATGTATTTTCAGATGTATTATTCATGTTATAATATTCGTCAATATTTTTAAAAAGACTGTTTTCAACTAAAGATTTTTATTGTTAAATTTTGTTTTTCTTCTAACTTTGTTAGACTTTTGGTCAATTCTTTAATGTCTTTCGCGAATACAAGTCTCTGAAAAAATATTAAAAATATAAAGTTACTCGGTTAAAGTTGACATCATCAGGCGCTTATTAACTATTGATGTGTACGTTTAACGGTTTTCATAGTACTTTTCGCTAAGTTCAGGAATTTGCCATTTTGTAGTATTGTAAAATGCGATGGTCACATATATATTCCTATATTTCTGTTAGAAATTAATGAACGTCAACAACAGTCACGTGGGTTGTTTTATAGTGTAATATGTCATATGTTATATAATTGAGAGCATGGGAGAACCACCCAGTCTGGAAGAGGTGCGGGATGCAATTAGGAAGATGAAAAACAATAAGGCGGCTGGTTCTGACGGCATCCCAGCAGAAATCCTGAAGAAAGGCGGGTCTGATCTTCTCAGACACATCCATGCCTTGCTGCTCAAAATATGGGAACAAGAGAAAATCCCTGCACAACTTAGAGACGCCCAAGTTGTCTCCATCTTTAAGAAGGGAGACAAGGCAAACTGTGGGAACTACCGGGGCATTTCTCTCCTCTCTACCTAGCTCGGGTTTTGGCCAACAGGCTTACACCCCTTGCAGAAACCATCCTTCCCGAGTCCCAAAGTGGCTTTCGACCAAATAGAGACACGATGGGCATGATCTTCACTGCTCGTCAACTCCAAGAAAAGTGCAGGGAGCAAGATTTACCATTATACATGGCTTTTATAGACCTTACTAAAGCCTTTGACTCTGTGAACCGTCAAGCCCTCTGGCTGGTTCTTGCAAGGTCTGGATGCCCAGAGAGGTACATTCGGGTACTGAGACTGCTACATGACAATATGTCAGCTACAGTCCTCAGTAGTAGTGGAGATGAAACAGAGCCCTTCAGGATCGACACGGGAGTGAAACAGGGATGTGTCATTGCCTCAACCCTGTTCTCCATCTTCATTACTGCTATCCTCCATCTTACGGACAAACATCTTCCCCATGGAGTTCGGATTATGTACAGAACTGACTGGCGACTTTTTAACATCAACAGATTTAGGGCCAAAGGTCGAACGAACACCATATCCATTATGGAGCTACAGTATGCAGACAAAAAACGCCCTTGTAGCCCTCTCAGAAGAGGACCTACAGTGTACACTGGTTGCCTTCACGAGGGCGTAGAAACAGCTAGGACTAACAATTAATATAAAAAACCCAAATCCTCCATCAATCACCACCAAACAGTACTCCAGTCTCACCCCCGAACATCTCCATTGCCAACGCTAGACTGGAATATGTGGACCACTTCCCATACCTAGGCAGCATCCTATCATCAAAAGCCAACATAGATGATGAAATACAACACCGTCTCAGCTGTGCCAGTGGGGCTTTCTCAAGGCTAAGGAAGAGAGTATTTGAGAACCGTGACGTTCTGGCAAAGACCAAAATCATGGTATATAAAGCTGTCTTGCTGCCCACTCTTCTCTATGGATCGGAGACCTGGACCACATATAGGAGGCACGTAAAAACCCTGGCGACGTACCACCAAAGATGCCTCCAAAAAATCCTCAGAATTAGTTGGAAGGACCGACGCACCAACACCAGCGTCCTGAGTGAGGCTGACATTCCCACTATCACCGCTACTGTTGCTCAACGCCAGCTCAGATGGACTGGTCATGTTGTCCGTATGCCGGATCTCCGCCTCCCAAAACAGATTTTCTACTCTCAGCTCGTTGAGGGAAAGCGTACCCAGTGTGGCCAAAAGATGAGGTATAAGGACAACATCAAAGCAAATCTAAAGCGGTTTCACATGGACCTTGATACATGGGAGGACGTGGCTGGGAGCAGGTTGGCATGGAGGAGCGCTGTCCACGAAGGTGCTGCGCTTTATAGTAGTGACTTAAATCAAGCTGCTGAGGATAAACGCAAGCACAGAAAGGACAGATTATCAACCAGACACACCCAACCCCGCCCCACCACCACTACATTTATCTGCCCAAATTGCACAAGACAAATTGGGTCTAGGATTGGGCTCTATGCTCACCTGAGGACCCACAGAAGCCACAACGGAGGACAGTCTTACTCGGACACGAGTGACCGCCGATGATGAGTGTAATATGTGTTCAACATACATAATGTACGGTGGACGTTATTTATCAGAGTAGTAGTCAAACTACTTTAGACTTTGATCTAGTTTTCTTATCTATAATGTAATTTTATACATGATGTTATTGATCTATTAAAAGTGATGGTAATATTTTTTTTCTTTTTCCCATGCTGAATATTGTATATTATTACAATTCTTGCATAGTAAATTTGAAGTATTCAATGCTTAAACATTTGGTATCATGGAGCATATATTATACTTTGTAATTTTACGTCAGACAAATCTATAAAACCGTCTTTTTCAACTAGAAAATTACTATAATCAGCATTTTGTGAATATAAATATTTTTGCGGTGATACGTTTTCTCTTTAAGAAAAAGCGTCACCTGTTCAGAAGAATTAAACTATAATGTGTTGTGTACCAGTTAAATGTAAATTCAGTGCCACAATAAAATGAAATCACTTCTTTGCGATAAAAAAATCAAACTTCCTTTAACAAAACAAATAATTGAAGTTTCCTTTGTTTTAAAGACAGTATTTCATGGACACTATTTTTAACTATTTTTTCATTATTTTTAACTTTTTTTTGTTTTAAACTTTTGCGATGCGAACCCTTAATAATCTTACACATTTTCACAAAAAATAATTGCAAAAATTGCTCCTTGTCAGTTGTGGATGACATAAGGATCGAATTCCTGATTAACCTGCCCTCGAAAGATTTGTTCGTGGAAAAAGTTAAGGATCATTTTTTACCACGCTGTCATTGTTGTTAGTGAAAAAGGTGAAGGTTCTCAAACATTACTCGTTGTCAATTTTGTGGTCTATGAGTGACTACGAAAAACATCGCAAAATCTTAAAAAAAACTATTGAACAGAAAATTAAATACAAAATTATATAGTGTGCTTATACGTCAGTAAAACTTCAATGTTTAATAACTCGTACATACGATCAATGAAAACAACACGGGCCCGTATTTATAAAGGAATAGTTTATTATTTATGTAGGGATGATACTTCAGAAATCGTGTTATAAATAGCTTAGTCTTGATTTTAATTCTGTAGCGCTTTACATCTTAGTGTCCATATACTTTGTTTGGAGTAAATAAAATTTAAACTATGAACACATACATTCATCCATATACTATCCAGAGATATATAATATCGCAGGCATCAAACTAAGAATACTAATATACACACGGGAGTAAGCTACTTACAAAGGAGTGGGTCTCTCTCCTATTATCAAACTCATCATATCTATATAAATAAAACAGTAGACGTATGTGCGTAAATATCTAACAGGTAAACTATTAAACTGCTGGTCCCATAACACTGAAACTCTCAGGAAATAATATTCATGCACCAAGGGTAGGGTATAGCGAATAATATCTTTACTTACATGCATGCATATCACATCCATACATCGGCAAATTTACATGTAACATGTTCATTAAAAATTAGCCGACATTTTGTTTTGTATCGTACGCGCGTTTTTTTTTCTCAGACTGGAATGTTCGTTTTTTTTTTTTAATTTCAATTCTATCTAATGACACCAACTCATCTTTTCATGTTTTTGTTATTAAAAAAAAACATACGTACGTTTTATTCGCGGTTTGAAATTTGTAAATGTGAAAACAAACATATACATCTTTTTTACAATCTCATATTTACTTAATTTCATACATTATTTTAAGACGGAGGAGGAGGATGACACACAGAATACGTACAGTGCTGAAATAATAACGTTATTATTTAGAAAGCCATTCTTAATATGGGAAGGGGAAGGTATTATTCAGACTATTCTGTACTTTCACCTAACAATTTATAGAATAAGAAACTGACATATATTATCTCTATTTTTGTTTAGCATTAGTTAACATTAAGATCTGTTTCTCAATCCAATTTCTTGATTAGTTTATTGTAAACCAGGTGTTGCCTAATCACTGACTGCATTTTGAAATATTTATTTTTTGAGTAGCATGAATTTTAAAAAGGTGCTTAGCATGAATTTTAAATAAGGTGCTTCTATAGTGTACTACGCATATTTAAAAATACATGCAATTTATAATGAAATCATGTATTTCGAAAAACTGCTGAGTCATTTTCCGGAAGTGACTTCATATGTTGATGATGCCGGGATAAGTACGATTATGTTGCTTTAAAAAAGTACTCTGGAGGCTGCCAGAAATTACCAAACCTTTTTTTTTTAGGTCAGATTTGGGTGTGGTGAATTAGAACCTGTTCATTCTCCCAAGCATTACCACCGCTTTTTTCTGTTTATGGAGAGGGGGTCAGTAGATGATTTCGCTGAAATGCTGCATCAGAACAGACACTGCACTTTGATCTTAGCTAAAAGGCCAACTAAGCGTAATATAACAAATACAAAATAACCGACCCAGAGGTGGGGAGGGGAATATGGAGTAATTCCCAGTAATGACTGAAGCAGCAGTTTATGATCTCAAAAACACTTTATTTCATACAATTTTTTAAAAGAAGTGGAATAAGAAGTCAGGCCCGTAAGCAGATTACGATCTCAAAATTACTTTATCTAATATTAAAAACTAAAAAAGTCTACGATTCAGACATTACATTGATGCATGTATGTTTTTAAAACAGTGAAATTATGACATAGTTATTATTTTCGTAAGGGGGAGGCGATAATGTGGGTTACAATTATGAAAAATGATTGTCTAAATTAATAACATACCCAAGTATTATGAAAAAAATATGAAATGTGAGTTAATTGATTGGTGTTTTTTAATGAAATAATCGGTCCAGACAATATATCACAGTTATTATTTTCGTAAGGGGGTTGCGTAATGTGGACTAAAATTATAAAAAAAAACGATTATACAAATTAGTAACATGGTAAGATGTCAATTATTCAATTTGTGTGTGTGTAATGAAATAATAAACCCCTACAAAATATCAGAGTTATTATTTTCGCCACGTTGGGGGCATTATATTGGTTACGATTATAAAAAAAAAATTATGAAAATCATTGTAATTATATTGCGTAAGAGGAGGGCTATAATGTGGTTTACAATTACAAAAAAATATGATTGCTAAAATTAGTAACATATTCAAGCATTTATAAAAAATAAAGCAATGTGAGTTAATTGATTGGCCTGTTTGTAATAAATAATAAGCCCAGACAATTTATCAGTTTCTGTAGGTGATCAACAATATTTTTCTTATTTTTAATGTTAACTTCTGAGAATGACGTCACAGTGGTAGGGGAGAGTAGAAAGACCAATGATTATGTTGATTTTTTTTAGTACTTTGTAGTTCTCTATGAAATAATAAACCTTCACTTTTTGGGTGGGGCTGAAGGGAGATGTCCATTTTGGGGTGGTGCAATCTCCCACAATGTCATATTTGAAAAATATGGAATAACGCTGGAATCATATTCCGGAAATGACATCGTTTCTTTTACTAATGTGTTGTTGGCTGTTGTGGTAGTTAGGGGAGAACTATATTTATATTGAAAATTGTGGTAAAGCAAAAGTTGCCTAATAATCATTCGCATTAATGCATTTATGTAATTATTTGGAAAAAAGTGCTGAGTTATGATCAATCACTTAAAATGATGGTGTCAGTAGTAGGGAGGGAAAGAAAACAGTAATGTGGAATTTTGTAGTGAAGCAAATATTTCCTAATCCTAACATATTTGTTTATTTGTTTGTAAAGCCGGCTGAGTAATCTTCTGAAAATGAAGCATTTTTTCCAAAGAAATTTGAGTGTTGGCAGTGAGGATAAAATGAAACAGAGTAATGTAGAATTTGATATTGAAGCAAGAGTTATCTAATTACATAACTTTGTCAATGTATTTATGCATAAATTTTAAAATCCTTCTAAGACATCTCCAAAAATGACAATTTTCTTACAATAATAGTGCCGATATTGAGGGAGGAAAGAAACGCAGTAATGTTGAAATTTATGTCGAAGCAAGAGTTGTGAACTTATTAACCAACACAATGTATTTATGTATTAATTTGGAAATCCTAATGATCCATATTCTAAAAAATTATTTCAATTTTCTAAAAATCATTGTAGCCTTGGGGGAAAGATAAATTATTTCATATATGTTGTACAATACCTGTTGAGAGTATGTAAAATTGTTTCATATATGTATATTAATTACCCGTCCGAGGGTAGGTAAACATATTTTAAATATGTGTTGTAAATTACCCGTCCTAAAAAGGTAAAATTATTTCATATACATTCTGTAAATTACCAGTTCTAGGGAAGGTACAATTATTTCATATGTGTAATAGCCGCCCTAGGGTAGGTAAAATATTGTTTTGCTCGAAATAGCAAATGATACATACGCATTAAAAATCCCTCTCTCCAAAGAATAACAATTATATTAAAAATCAACTTCGATTTTCCCATTGTTTATATGGTCCCGAGCAACTTCGGGTAGTCCAGCTAGTTCTAAATAAATGTCAACGTTATGCATATGGTGTATCTTAATACTATGTATGCATACACGTTAAAAAATAAAAGCTCTTAATTGTTGTTTGGGTGTGTTATATATATAAATGGTTTGTGGAATCTTTGTGCCGAGTAACTGCATTAAGATTATACGTTGTTGCGTTATCAATTTTAGACGCACTAAACGAGCAGTTATTTTCATTTCGATGAAAAACAAATGAAACTTTATACAACTCTTCAAGTTTGGTTTGTTTATTTTTCATTGACATCTAATTGACAACCAATACACCAGAAGCCGTGGGTGTCGGAGCTGGAGTGATGCTTGTAAAAATTCCCCTTCCTGCCAAAATCTCTTTTGTCTATGTCGCTTGTTTTTTTTTTATTATCATCAAATATACTCAAACTATTTTCCAGCTATTGTTTATTGTTTTAAAAAAAAAAAAACGTTCAGTGTTCGCTCTAACTTGGTTATTGTTTGAAAAAGCAGGTCAGTAAGCAAGATGGCACTGAAGGATTTTTACATCATGTCTATGAGAGCTTCTCAGGAGAGTATGGCATCATTGTGACCTTTTCCCAGGCTAGCCCCTAAGGCTCAGGCTGACCCAGAGATATGACATCATGTTGGCATATTCCCAGGCTAGACACAGATCCCTAGGTTTACCCCGCAAATATGACATCATATTTGCTTATTTCAAGGCTAGCCCCGGACCCCCTTGCTTCTTTTTAACACCCGTCCCGAAAAACAGTATATATATATATATATATATATATATATATATATATATATATATATATATATATATATATATATATATATATATATATATATATATAGGTGTGTGTGTTATCAATAATTCAAAAACCATGCATATATTACTTCTTTATTTTACAGCAATATGAGTGATTCTGTCACCTGAAGTTAATGCATTTATATCGCTAAATTATAATCCAATCTTTCCTTTTTCTTCGTGAACACGAGTGAATATTTTTAACAAAATTAAAACCTTTTTTTTAATGAACTCTCAGATGTTTCTCTTTTTATATTTATAAATTATTTATTTTCTTTCCCTTTTTTCCGTGGACACAGTTGAACATTTAAAAAAAACATTTTTAACAAACACACATATGTTGCTGTTTATCATATTTTCTGGGGTATAGCTCGATGCGTGTTTTTTTTTCATGGCAAAGCATTGGTGCTAGTTGCACCGCAGTTTCAAATTGATATGGAAACAGCCGACATCTGAACGTCTATGGATGATTTTGCTCAAGTAAATGCGTAAAATTTAACTTTACTACCACTGTTGAAACGAGAAGTAGCTTTGTCTTAACCAAGACGTAAGTTGCATGAACCATTAAGATAAGGGATATATTTTTTTTAATTATTTCGTACAACGATGCGCTCAATTATATAATAGTATCGTTTTTACTTATCCTAAACAGCTCCGTCTCTCCTCTTCTTCGTCCCCTACTAACAAACCTCGGGCTAACTCTATCCACGACAGGTTGGTCCCTATGTCAATTCCCGTGCACTGCATACGAGGTATGCGGACACATGATTCCATTTATACTGCTTAAACGTCCTGTCGTCATGCTCTCTGTCACGAGTTTTCGTTCCATCACCGGTATGTCATATTCCTCCCGTTAATAGCGGCTCTTCTGTATTCGATAATCAGTTTTGTTAGTAGCTGATTCGCCGTCTGAATCGTAAGGTTCATTTAAAGCAGCCAATGCAGCTTTCCTTATCGGCATATATGTAGTGGGAATCTTCTACTACTAGATAGACGCTGTTCTGAGATGTTCCGCATGCGCCTTTGTTTACATAGCCCGTGAACTATTCCTTAACCCTGTATGGAACTGGACCAGTTGTTTAAATTATTCGTAATACAGTTTCTTCGGTACATCTAATATACCTCTCTTTTGGTGTTTTTCCCCAACACACTATGTCACCAATCTTAAATTCGACAAGCTTCGTTTTGTTATTTGAATTATTGATCATTTTTTCCTGGCCTTCATAACATTGATCCATACTAAAGTGAAAGTTCGGTTCATTTCTTGGAGAGCGATTTCATTATTCTCATCTCCATAGCATGTACGTAGCCTTAGTTATATTGCCCAATGGCCGGATAATATTTCTGTATTAGGGTAAATAATATGGTGAGAATCTTGTGGTTTCGCTCACATGGAACCTGACAACGGCTAACATTTCATTTATACATATGTCCCCCGACTGTCCATTCTCCTCTATATTATAATGCCTTTTTATTACTTTGTTTATATTCTCAACGCCATTACGGTTTAAAATCGCAGTGGCGCTCTGAATCTGCGAAAAAATTCGCCAATCAACAGATACACCACTGTTTCTGCCTTCTTTTCAGGAACTGTAAAAGCGTTTCGCCAACCACATAACATACGTCTAAAATCCACTATGTACTAGCTGCCTAATAATTTGGGTTAGGTCTGGATATAGCTAACGTTATGTTAGTGAGAGAGAAGGTAAGCAAACAACACTCATAACTTTTGAGGTTGCTGTTTCCCTCAATTTGGGGGGTTTGACACAGAATAAATTTACCTATGTATGCATTTACTTGTTTAAATAAACAAGACTAGAAATATATGCTTAATAGCGTGAAACGTTTTTTTTTTTCCACGGCCATGTGGGCATTATAATCGCGGTATGTAACTAATACACATTTACTAAGATGTGATAACTGGTTTACCGTCGGTTTGCGACAAGTACTACACTATATCGTCCATTGCTACGCACTGCTTTTGTTCTATTTTGGACGCTTCACCGTATTTCATTCGCGTCTACAGGTCTAAAATCTACCTATCTGCTTCTTGTTTCTAATTTTAATCTTAACCCGATAATTAAGGACGCTGGTGGGATACGGACTGTAGTGCACGGAGTCAATATCTAGTTTAGCGGCTCAACATCTAATATATAATAAAATGATTGCAGAAACTTCTCCTTAGACTAAATTATCGTATGTTTAAAAATACAGACGCCACTTGAAAATTTATTATGCCTCTTACCTTACTTTAAAATACCGTTTTGATAAGATTTATTCATTACAATAAAATCCTACATTACACCCCAGGGGGAAACTCATCACATGATCATGTTTAGTGTAAGTAGTTACTACTTTCCCCTTAACTTAAAGTCCTTATACCGCCAGCAGTCTACATCGGGAACTAATATACACATTGTACATATATCGCCATGTCTACCTTGGCTACGTGCTAGTAAACTCATATACAGAATATCACCTTTACTTTTCCAGTTAACTAAAATAGTTATTTATTTCTCATTCATTTCCGGCACTTCTCATTGGCCGTGACTAAAACAAAATAGCGTAATCGCGGTTACACATATTCTTAATACGAACACACTAGACCTTACAAACATGGTTGATTCATTACACCCTGCGATCATTTTAAAATAAAATAACTGCATAGTTTTTTTTGTTTTCCGAAATATATTACTCTGTTTACTATAGTAATACTTTTTACACTTTTTTTTACATGAACAGACGAGTACGTAAGCACGTAAGCACGATATCTGATGTATGTGTGTGTTTTTCCGAATAGCAAGCAAGAGACTACGGAAGAAAATATAAGTTTATATGTATATATAAATATAAATATATATATATATTTGTCGTCATCGACATACAGTCCTGTTTCGTTGTAGCACACTTCATCAGTCGGAAGTTCTTCCACCCGAATAGAGAACCGATGCACGCAAATAACCTGTTCGAATGTTTATTTAAACAAACATCCGTCCACTACTTTATATATATATATATATATATATATATATATATATATATATAATTATATTAGATTTTCACCCGAAACAAGGCACATTGCAACTTTAATGTAGGAGGCTACCATCAGGGACACATGCTACAGAGGTACTAGATGGGGAGTTTGGCAGCAAGATGTCGGTTCATGTCACATTGAACTTCTTCATATAAGTACCGTTGGGGTAGCAGGACCCTTGCAGGGTGTTCCAAAGTCTAGCGGTTCTGGGGAAGAAACTACTGGAGTAGAAAGCTCCATATATATATATATATATATATATATATATATATATATATATATATACATATATATACAAACACACACACACATATATATATATTTATATATATGTTACATGATAAGGGCTGTCCCCTTATCATGTAAGTATAAAAAAGAGAGATTTAGTTAAAATGAAAATGAAATAGAATAGACGAAATTCGAACCTCGTAATTTAGGTGTAGAAATCGATTACGAGCGAGAATTAGCAAATGGAATGTAAAATAAACCATTGGTAAGCTTAGAGATAAAATAGTTTTAAGAAAAGAATGTGTATTGTCAGTTCTGTTATGAAATTCAATTGAAGGAATGCAACTATAGGATAATTTAATAAACATGTTTTCAACATATTGGAAATATAGGTTACTTGGAATATAGGTTAAAATTCCTTTTGTAAACAAAGGAAAAAGTTTTGGATACACATTTCCAGAACACGTGAAAGAAGACACATGTTTTAACATGTGTCTGACGTCATTGAAAATGGGAAGTTCTCGATATAGTTAGAAAGTTTAGAGTTAAGCGGGGAGAAACTGGGAGAGTCTGAGAGAGAGCCCGAGGACAAGAGACGACAGTCTGGAGTCCCGACATGGGGAGTCGAACGTCTAGAAGCGAGACGGTCACCTTTGAAACATAGAATTTGAAGCTTTGAATTATTGACTCAGAAAACCACGACCGGTGGGAAAAGAAATACACGCATCATGTGTTTTTATAAACGTCGTGTTTGTGTTGTAATTCTACCAAAAGGTAAAGTGAAAAGTGTCATTATATGTCTTGTATATCATGTGTTTTAAAATGTCTTTACATGCACAATGTGAACACTAAGATTTTCTCAACACTACCTCCTCACTAACACTTTTAAGTATGAACATTTTATATATATAAATCTCATCATAACACGAACACGGAACGCAACAACATTCCTCTTAATAAAACTCTCTAAGACTCACACTATTTATAAGACCTAACAATACCAACAAGAAATACGAACAATAACAATAATACTAATAATGAACAAATTTAACACACACACATATATATATATATATATATATATATATATATATATATGATAAGAGAGAGATAGCATCTTTGTTGCTGTTCCTTTGCTCACACTTAACCCCTACTATATGTTTTACTATCTGCTCGTTGCGTGACCACTTGGTATTAACACAAAAATGTGTAATGTAAACAAGCATCTTGCTGCTCAACTTCCTACAACGTATCCCTGCAATTATGTTTCAGATAGTAGCCCCTACATAAAAGTTGCGCGGAGCCATAATTGGATGGAGCAGGTAACGAAATACTTTTTTCACAGTTTAAAAGTTAGATACTTTCACCTTACTATTAACACTTTACATACATTCACATTTTATTATGAAAATAATTAAATATTAAATTAATTCTAGAAAAGTACGTTCATTATGTTTAGAACAAAATACTATACTTAAAAAGGAAGAAATATTAAGTTTTTTTCACTGAACAAAAAAGCGTGGAAGGGGTGTTGTGGGGATATACCCACCCTTATTACCGTTAAGATGGACTTGTCCATTATGCAAATAACCAGCAAGTCTAGACCGCTCAACGAGATCTATCCCGGATATCGTACAGAGACGACTCTCCACAGACTTACTAACCTTTTCTGTACCACTAATCCTTGCTTAATTTACATATTCTTCTCATTCTCACCAAGTCGTTGTGGTCCTACTTTCATCCTTTCCGGTTTGACTACACACACTAAGACTGAATGAAATCCAGAAAAATATTACTTTTTATTATTTTTCCATTACTTTAAATTGACTAAATTAACGCCATTTGTTGTAATCTTTTTGTTTGCCAAATAATTTATTCCACTAAACTAAAACTTTACCCTATATTACATTGCTTTCTGATAGATTTATTTGTTATATATTTGTTTTGTTTTCTATATTAAATTATATATTAAACTGACGATTTTACTAAGTTTTTGGACCATGCGGAATAAGGCACTCCCTTTTAACTTGGCGGAGACACTACTTTTCGATATGCAATGACATGCATTATACACTATAATTCAGTGTTATTCATACATTCACGATGAACAAATCTACTTCTCTCCGCCCGTCACTGTAACCCTCTATTCCTTTTTTATGGGGGGGTATAATCTTTGCGGGCGCATATGCTTACAACGAATGTCAATTAAAATTTGGTGAGAATGCATTGAGAATAGTCCCCTCATAACATGGGGTATCTATTGCGAATGTCGTTCTGACCATGGCAAGTTTATGAGTGTCTATTTAATACGATCTAATTAATATGAGGAGGTTAAGGATCTATTTTCCGAAAGCAGTCCTCACCATTAGAACTTTGAGGATTGGGCACCAAAAGAAACCCCTGGTTTAATTGTTTTACGAGGGAGCGTGGCATGCTTCCAGCGGGCAACGCCGGCTTACGGGTCCAACTAGTTAGCAAATAATTACTAATGAATTAAATTACAAATAAATTGAATAATTAAACTTAACATGATATTCTTAAACATAATTCCACGAAAAATAAAAAAAGTAAATAATTCCTGTGCACGAATAAAAAATTACATTGGAAATTGTTGTCTAAAATTTAATAATACCAAATACTAAATGTATGAACAGATACACATAATATTGATTTTAATATTGTAATTGTTGTTTTCATTTTACTTCGATAAACCTACTACTAGTACATAAACTAATTATCAAACCCTACAATGGTCCATGTGGCAATATCAAAAAGGGGGGATTCAATTTTTGTTGTTAGGATGACTTATGCAATCCGTCAATAAAGATTTCATCTCCTTGCTGCAGATATTTTCTGTGTGGTACTCTTAAAAAGAAACAATTGTAATGGGCATGCGTCAGAAGCAGAGACGTAACATTGAATTCCTTGTTTCTTGAACACAAATCTCTACACACGCGTCTTCATATCGCTTCAAATTTTTGTTAATGTTAAAATAAAAGAATGTGTGTTTTGGGACGACACGAGTGTTAAGAAAATTACTTCATTGAGATCTCATGTTAAAACTAATATAAAGGACGGGAATACAATTTAATTATTTGGAATCAAATTTTGCGAAATCTATGAAATAAGAATCATTTACATCCTTCAATAATTGTGTAACAGATTTATGTTTTACCTAAATATAGCGCATATGTTTGAGTATGGCTTCCTGAGTTTAGTGTGCGTGTGTTTTTTTTTTATGGTTGTAATTTAGACTTATACACCAAACATTGCCTGCTGATATCCAAATTACTTCAACACGTCACAGCTTGATACTTTTAGTATTCTTAGTAAACAAAATATTCTTGAAACCAACAAGATAAACTCTGCAAGATTTATCTAAAGCAATTTTCTTTATTATTTGTTTTTGTATCAAGACTGCGTGTTGCATGTTGGAAGCATATAACTTGTTTTTCATCTAAAAATTTAAAAACATATATATATAAAATGGCTTACAATTAATCTTATTAGCTTACTGTTTTCATGTGAAGTCGTTTTCGTAAGCGGACTATGATGTGTGAAGCGTATGAAAATTCCCGCTGTGAATGAGATATAAAGTGATGGCTTTTCTCGTATAATACTATCAAGTCCCATATCAAATACGTCGGTCATGTCATAGTTTGGAATCTCAAAATATTTTCCAACGGAATCCTCTATTTTATCCACGCGGATAGAATACGTCCGTTCTTACAGCCGCACCGGAGTAGAAACCTTCGGTAATTTATAATTGCATTCAAAGAACTCGTCCTTGCGGACAATTTTAGAATGATTCTTGAGAATCTTAATATATTTTCATTTAAGATGTGCAGTTTAATTCCTTTTAATATAGATCACTACTTATAAATAAGTCCAAAACATTTTGTTCCAAATTCATTTATGCAGATGTATTTTATTTCAGTTTCTTGTGACAATTATTTAAGAATGAATTTAGAAAAAGTAGTTGTCAAAGGCAGTTTGCAAAATTTGTAGCCGTTAAAAATAAAATAGACGTTGACTCGTTGGTTCAGTATGTTATATTAGCTATGGAATTAATATATGAGCGTAATACTTGTGACGTAAAGAAAATAGTTTTTTGTGACATAACAGAAACATTTCTATGAAAGTATACTAAAATGAAAAAAGAATATAGATATATTTCTATGAGTCGTTCTGTTTATAATTGTTTATTCTTGAAAAAAAAAAACCTTATAACCATTTAATTATAAGTGGTTTACCATACTTATATCTAAATGTGCACTGAACAGAAACGTGAAAAAAATAAAAATAAAAAATTGGGTCGCTGAAAACGTACACAGTAAAACAATACATTTCAAAATAGTAGATTTACTTGTAAGAAAATTGCGTTAAAATAACTTAAACGTAATACGGAAATGAACGATGTAAAAAAATGCAGAAAGTATTAACAATTGTTTATTTGCATAATTTAAAACGCAAAAAAATTAGGCCGCTGAAAACGTACACAGTAAAAAAAAAACGTTGCCAACAGATAGAAAGTTAATTTATTTGTGAGAAAATTGCGACAGTATAGTTGTAATACAGAATCGTTGTGTTATATTAGCTATGGAATTAATGTATGAGCATGACACTTGTGACGTAAAGAAAATAGTTTTTTTGTGATATAACAGAAACGTTTCTATGAAAGTATATTAAAATGAAAACAAGAATATAGATAGATTTCTATGAGTCATTCTGTTTATAATTGTTTATTTTTGAAAAAAGAATACAGCCATTGGATTATAAGTGGTCCTGCATCACAGTTTGCATTTTTATCAGCCACTTGTGGTCTTGTAACTTTGCGTTTAGGCATAATCTGAGGGAAATACATTATTTCAATTTTCTTCTCCTTCATTGGTAGTAGTAGTAGTATTAGTAGTAGGAGAAGTAGTAGAGTAGTAGTAAGGAAAATACATGTAAACCAGTAGTAGTAATAGTAGAAGAAGGAAGAGGAAGCATAGTAGTAGAAGTAGTAGTAGTAAAAATGAGGAAGGGGACGCGTAGTAGTAGTTGGAAAGAGGAGAAGTAATAGAAGCAAGAAGAGGAGGTATAGTAGTAGTAGCAGTAATAGTAGTAGTAGGAGGAGGATAGTGCGCAGCAAACAAACAAACAACCAAGAACGACAGAGTTTTAGTATTAAACAGATGAATGTCGTGATACAGCAGGAGGCACAACAGAACTATGACAATATTACACTGCAAATTTATTGTTAAACATATCTGAAAAAATGTGTGAGAAATAGTTTTATATGAAAATAGATTATTCGTATTCATTAAGACATAAAAACACAGACGGATAAAGCACCTAACCAGACAACATGACAACAGAAGGCCATCATGATAACGCAATAGAAATATAATGAATATAAGAGGGCAAAGGGAAGACCAAGACCGATGTGCAGCGATGAGTTGACACAAGACATAGGTCATACATGGCAGCTGATAACTGGGGAGAGAAATAGATGCCTAACGTTCAGGGAGACGGTTCCTCATGAAGTCATAAAAACCTTATTGTTGGATTGATTCGTTCATTCATTCCTGCAGTAATATGCACACACACACACACACACACACACACACACACACACACACACACACATATATATATATATAATTATATATATATATATGCATTTATATGTATTTATTGTTCTTAGAACACGCTGCCACAAACATGTAATTTCGATGATTATACATATACATACGCGCATACATGTGCATGTTCTTTTGTTTTCTTCCTTTGAAGATTGTAATGCTGGGTATGGGGCAGACAAACCAGCTGCCAATATTGCCCCGCTTTTTTATTGAAACCAACCGAGAGCTCTTTTTAGTATCCTCGCTGTTCCCTTAAGTGCAATTGTCTGAATCTCTTTTGCACTTGGTTCTCCAGGAGTTAGGTAGGACGTCAGGTTCTTCTTCATAAGTCCTGTGGAACCTATGATAACTGGTAGGATTGATATCCCCTTAAGATTCCATTATGTTGCCAGGATTATCAAAACATAGTATGTAGTAAATGTGATTTAGAGTATATTTTCTATGTTGCACAAAGTTCTTACATTGCAATCTAATAAGGTAACCATTTATTGAACGCTGCATTATTGGAACAAGCATCAACACGCCTTGAATGATCTGCAAATATGCAAACACACTATTCACTATATATATATATATATATATATATATATATATATATATATATATATTAATATATATACAAATATTATTGAATAGCACGGAATTATTTTGTTTTAAAATTTTACTTTTAATCTTCTCCAATCTCCGAATAGTCCTTTTTGTGTTTTTTTCGAAATTGTATATGTTGGATCCATAATCGCGAGCGCTTTCGACAGAAGTACTTCTATCATCCTCAGTTGTTGATATGTTGTGATGTGTTGTAATATAAATCACGAAGATTGACTCTCCACCTCTCTGACTCTATCACCATATCACAACATTTGAAGGGACATGGCTGCCAACATTCGGAATTTCGAAGAATTAGGGTCGAAAATGCAAGAGTATTGCAGAGTGAGAGAAATGTAAATAGGCTAAGAATACTCAAAGCATTGTACATTAAAAAAAAGAAGTCTCGAATAAATAATATTAATTATGAGTGCAGCCGGAACATTGTGAAATGTTTGGGATAAATATTTAATAATGTGTTTGTATATATAAATGTGTTTAATATATGTATAAAAAAAAAGTCCGCCCACTTAACTTGTAACAAATTACCACGTGACTAGGAAAACAAATCTATATATAAGTAAATTAAAAAAACATCCCTACATTTATTTCTACAATATGCCTGAGGATGATAGAAGTACTTCTGTCGAAAGCGGTCGCGATTAGGGATCCAACATATACAAATGTCGAAAAAAACACAAAAAGGACTATTCGGAGATTGGAGAAGATAAAAAGGAAAATTGTAAAACAGAATAATTACGTGCTATTCAATAATATTTGTCTAAATGAGAAAATGCTGCCTAAATATACACAATATATATATATATATATATATATATATATATATATATATATATATATATATAGAGAGAGAGAGAGAGATGGGTGTGTGTGTATGTGTGTGCGGGTATGCGTTTATATATTGTGTACAGAAAGTTGTTAGTTGAGACAGATCATTGGTACCGTCGGTTTCAAGCCTGATAATAAGGCCCGTTTAAGGTATCCTTATCAAGCTCTCTTCAGCCAATATTCGTCTTTATTGGCTGAAGAGAGCTTGATAAGGATATCTTAAACGGGCCTTATTATCAGGCTTGAAACCGACGGTACCAAGGATCTGTCTCAACTAACAACTTTCTGTACACAAAATATAAATACGCTCTTACAATTTGGATTTTCCTTTTAATTGAGCACTCTGCTGGAATTCTTTTTCAAAAAAAAAACTAATCATATATATATATATATATATATATATATATATATATATATATATATATATATATATATATATATATATTAGGTTGTCCGGAAAAGAATAGCCATTTCAGGAAGTCTGTTTTGAAGTTGGATTTTTTCATAGGATTTTTATTATATTTCAGGTAAACATCAACATGACTATTGATTTATATGTGCTCTTTAGTAGTGTCTTACTTTTTTCTTTCAGAAAACGTTTTATGAGCGAATGAGACCATACTTTGGAATATGAGAAAAGAAGACTTACGATTACTTTTCCTGCATGAGTTTAAGCTTGGTAACAATGCTTCTCAAACAACTGCAAATATCAATAGGGCATTGGGAGAAGGCATCACAAGTGATAGAACAGTACGAAGGTGGTTTCAAAAATTTCGTAGTGGTGATGAGAGTCTTAAAGATGAAGAAGGTAGAGGACGGCCATCTAATCTTGACAATGAAAATTTGAGAGCCATTGTTGAGCAAGACCCACAGAAAAGTGTCAGGGAAATGTCTCGGGAACTTGGTGTCAGCAGTTCAACAGTATCAGACCATCTGAAGTAAATTGGCAAGGTGAAAAATCTCGACAAATGGGTCGCACATGAGCTCAATGAAAATCAACAAGCTCGACGTTTTGAAGTGTGTTCGATGCGTTTTTTGCGAAACATTAATGATCCATTTCTTGACCGAATAGTCACCTGTGACGAAAAGTGGATTCTTTATGTTAATCGGAAACGATCAGGTCACTGGCTTTATTGTGATGAACCAGCCAAACATTTTCCAAAGTCAAAGTTTCACCAACAGAAGATTACGCTGACTGTTTGGTTGTGTGCAATTGTTATTATTCATTACAGCTTTCTGAATGCTAATCAGATCATCACAGAAGAAGTTTGCTGCAATCAACTCGAAGAAATGTATCATTATTTACAAAAATTGAGACCTGCATTAGTGAATAGGTGTGGTCCAATCCTGCTCCACGATAATGCGCGGCCTTATGTTGCGAGAATGACACTGCAGAAACTCACAGACTTGGGATACGAAACTTTTCCACATTCTCCTTATTCTCCAGATCTTTCACCAATGGACTACCATTTTTTCAAGCAGTTAGCTTCTTTTTTAAGCGACAAAACTTTCAGATCTAATGCAGAAGTTGAATCTTTTTTCAATTATTTCTTAGCATCCAAGCCAATGAATTTTTATCAACGAGGCATAAATGATCTAGTTGATAGATGGCAAAAATGCATGGCTGTTCAAGGACCATACTTTGACTAAATGTCTAGTGTCACCTATTTGATTAATAAATCCTTTTTCTCTAAAATTGGCCATTATTTTCCGGACAACCTAATATATATATATATATATATATATATATATATATATATATATATATATATATATATATATATATATATATATAAAGATGGATGTCTGTGGGTGTAAGTGTCTGGTAACGATTACCCTCCTATATGGTTGACTATTTTTCAGAAACCGATTACATATAATTAAAGAAGATGTACCGAGACACAGGAATGGGTATGTTTAGTCTGGCAGAATGGTGGTTCATTAAAATTGTGGGGTCTGCGTTCGCGCCTGGTCTACAAAGTATGGAAATAAAACATTTAGAAATAAAAAAAAACATTTTACAAATGTTGTTTTTATATAGATGTACATAAGAATACTTTGATAAGAATGTTTTAACTTAAATAGGGATGGTATAATAAAATTGTGGAGTCTGCGTTCGCGCCTGGCCTCCATATAATGGAAACAGGTACGCACTTTTATAAAGACTTTACATATTTATCTGCGGAAGTATACTTTGATAATCATCTTTCAGTTTGAAAAAATATGGCATAATAGAATTATGGGGTGTTCGTTCGTACCTGACCTGCATAGAATGGAAATATGTCACAAAGTTTAACAAGGTTTTTTAATATAGATCCACAGAATATTGTGATAAGTATTTCAGTGTGAACAGGTATGGTATAATAAATTATGGGGATTATCTATTTTAGTTTTACTTTCATAATATTTTGTTTTGGTTTTGATACCCCCAAATTCGAAGCTATCTCTTTACAACCTTTCCTTTTCATAACCTATCATACTTTCATAAATCAGAGTCCATTTTCTGTAGACTGTTTTTGAACCCAGTACACGATGGGTACTTTTGCTAGTATATATATATATATATATATATATATATTGCTAGTATATATATATATATGTATATATATATATATATATATATATATATATATATATATATATATATATATATATAGTATAATAATTATTCCAGTCGCAAATATCAAATTTTCCCATTTGGTCTTTGTTACTTTTCAAAAGTGATCTATTACAGTGGTGCGATTTACATGTCTGCAAAATTTTGCCATAATTGCTGCATATTTACTCACGTACTCTTCAAATATTTCTACTTTACAAGTTTATCGAAGAAAAATAATGGAACATTGTCAAACAGCGTATACCAGTTTAAAGCAGAATCATACATGATAGGTTTGTGATACAGCAGGAGACACAACAGAACTACAACCAATCTCGATCTATATTTCTACTTCATTTGAAGATTGTTAGTAAGTATTGCGCAGTCAAATTTGGGATTAATTTATACCTTTTAATAAAACTCTGTGAAGCTTGTGAAAAGGGAATCTATAATATAGATTGCATCTGTCATCCCACATGAAATTATGTGTTCAGCCATAAACAGAGAATACGATATTATTGATGTCGATATATCAGAAACCTGAATTATCTTAAAGTTTGTTTTTGTTGCCTTAAGTTCTTTAGATCATGGTTCTATTCCTTAGTACAAATCTCACATCGTTTTGGTTGGTGAAAATTACGATCTTCTGTAGGTGTATCTTATCAAACTCTGAGATCGACACGATATTCAAACTGATTGTTTCATTTAATTCAGGAGGGTAGCAGGTTATGAGGGAGGTATTTTTTGTCGCTTAGAATGAGGATTTAATCACCCGCCTATAATTTTCTTTATGTATTCCCAACATTTGTTTACCGAAAGAAATGATTTAGTGCTTTAACCACAGGAAACAAATACAAATAAATAGAGCAACTTGTTTATGTGTCATCCCTATACAAATAATTTATCAATTTGAATGTCGTGTCAAACATCATGCAAAAAACTATATGTGTGCTCGTTTTGCCTGTGTCGATTAATAAATAGGATTTTAATATTTCAGCCTAGAGAAAAACGACAGGCGAAATAAACACATGATAATGTGGATTATTAATAGAATAAAGAATTGGTGGAGCATCAAACGGAGAGAGAAAAATAAATAACATGCAAACAATTAATGACAGGCAATCTGAATGAGAGGAATTATTACATATAATGCATCGGCGATAAAATAGCTGCTCATTTTACGTATATAATAATAATATATCCAACAAACCTCTCACTATTAAAACTGCGTCTTATAATCAATGTCCAAACTGAACTTAGTGTAATAAAATGTTTAAGCAAAGTTAAGTGGCAATATTATAATGGAGACTGCACCCTTCATTTGAAAGTGACGTGTTATTCTTCTTGAAGATAGTTTAAATATAACTCCAAACAAATACTCATTGCCTTTGATCTTAATGCAAAACAAAGACATTGCTAATATTTCTCAACCTAGGGATACATCCTCTTAGAAGTAAATATAAATACATACTAAACATTTAGATAGTCTTCGAAGCGCAAGCAAGTAATCTTTCTGTACAATCATATGTTTGTATTTTTATTATTTTATCGAACGAACATTCTCATGTGGAGTGTTATATGCATACTGTTTGGCCGACATAGTGCCTGGCCTTCTGTAAGTGTTTAAGTCGCCATATTAGGTAAATGAAAAGGACGGTAACTCTACACTTCCTTGGTCTTTCTATTAAGGTTGTAGTAGTCGGTAATCATTCAAAAAGCAAGCGGTCAAAAAATAAAGCTAAAAGATATTCTTAATTATTCATAGCATAATAAAATAAGAATGCTAAATTTTACGTAAGAGCGTTAATTGATCCTATTACTTTAAAAAACAAAATGTCCTAACAAGAACAAAACCTCATTTATTAACTAGCAGCTCCACTCCTGCCACACGTTGCTGTGATCCGCCAGATTGGCGCAATTATACACACGCACACATGCACACACATGCAAACACATACAGAAGCACAAACCTCAAAAGAAACACACGGGCGAAACACATGGAAACACAACCAAAAAAGAAAACATACGCACACACAAAGAAGCACACAAACACAAACGAAAGCACACTCGGATGCACACACCAAAGAAACACGCACAAAAACACACACGCATATATAAAAAACACAAACACGCACACGCACGGACGCACACTTACACACGTAAACAGGAAAACACGGAAGCAAACATGCGGGTAGAAAGACGCAGGCAGAAACGCGCAAAAAACACCAAAAAATACAAACACACATGGGCAAAACACACAGATGCACAAACGCATACACACAAATAAACTCAGTCAGACACGGAAAAATACACAGAGGATCACACAAAATATCACAAACAAGCAAAAACACAGACGCACACACGCAGAAACATAACAACCCCCATGCAGACACACACAAACAAACACATATTTATATAAACAATTGCTTCCTGTAAAGGGAAACTCCGTGTGTGAGAAGGTATGATACGCTTGTCTTTTTAATAGGTTATTTATTCACGAATAATTGTTCCATCAGTTCTCAGTCAATGAGAAAAGCCGGAAAATTCGAAGGGAGAAATTATTATTTTGTAATCTGTAACTTGAAAGGCAATGATATGTATATGAATTTCTGAACCATTTAGTAAGGGTTTCGAGGAACACTAGCTATAAGGTAAGTATATGTTCCCAGTGATAAGTTGGGGCGGTAAGCGGACTGTAGATTTAGAAGACAAAATAGGAACTACCGCGTCACAAAATTTTGAAATTGTAATAATGTTTTTCCTAGAATGTGATGTAGGGTTTTATTATAACGACTAAATGCGTCTTCCATGGCGTGCTAAATTTACATGAGATAGTTGCTAATAATTTAAACATAATAAATTTGTGTATGGCATATTTTTTAAAAACCTACTGTAATTTTGTGTAGAGTGGTATTTCTGCATTCATTTTCTTATAGAGTCGATTTAGAAAAAATATTTTTAGCGAAAGAAAGTAAGAAACATCCAAGATTATTAAAGTTATTCCACGTTTACAACATGATAAAGGAGATGAAACTATGGTAGTGTTATATACGATGCAATTACATTGAATATTAACGGATAATTCTCTTCCAAACGATGAAGGAAATACATCAAATATATGGTTTTAATTCAGCAACTTTGCAATCGAAATTATACTAAAATGGATTATATGTTATAAATATTTATATGCTATATGACATTATATTCTACTCATATTTCTTTTATTAGTTAAATCACTTATTTTACTAATCTATTGTTTATATTTAATTTCCATGTAAAATTAGCTAAGAACTTGATCATTACAAAGTATATAAATATAACCCCTTAGCATAAAGAATAGCACATTTTTAATTATAAAAAAATAAAAATCAACACCACATGCTAGCACGTGGTTAAATAATTATGCACGTGGTTAAATAATTATCACTTGTATTGTTACGTCAGTTTAGTTTTCTTAAGAAATTATAATTGGTTAATAGATCAATTTTAGTATATTTGTTTTAGAAATTACATCGTCTTATGTTTGAAAGTTTTTTCACATTACATTTTGTACATTTACTTTCTACTAAAAGTTATATACTCAGCCGTTTAATTTGAGAGATAACTTTTTTTCTTTAATAAACAAGACGACTTACAAACCTGAGGAAGTTCGGGGATTATATCGACCGAAAGGTTGTGCAAAACCCACTAAGATGAAAACATTAGTCTCAATATCTGAATAATACAAGCATTCCCATCATAAAATATAACTCGGAACTAAGCGCATGTAACCTCATATGATAACAACTGTTGTTTATCTTCTAATTGTTAGACTAGTATGCCAAAAATCAAGTTTGTCTAAACATATGACAATGGCTTTAAACGACGCAGAGAAAAACACACTAATACTTAGTTTGGTTGAAATTATATTTATACTACTTTTATTTACTAACGTTTAATAAAAAAGGAACATTCTGGCAGACCTCAAAAGATATGAGTCATGCCAGCATTGTAAAATTATATGAAAGCTAGTTGATATCACGTAATGAAAAATAAATAGCTTAAAAGCTTATTGTGTATGTTAATATCGGTTGAATAATTGATACACTTCATGAAATGATTCAATATCTATGATTAAGAGAGAGTAAAACATGAGAGTTGGAAAAGTCATAATATATATATGTTTGTGTATGCATGTATGTATGTATGTATGTATGTATGTGTGTATGTATGTATGTATGTCAGGTCATGTCATATGCTACTGGTACCAAGTAACCCAGTACTACCTGCTTCATGGTCGGGTCACAGGCGACTAAACTGGTTCCCCCACCAGACTTGTTTGGTGGGGAGGGTGGCTAGTCTCCCTGAAGGATTAAAAACAAGACACTTTAAAGGGCGAATGAACCCTTTTTCGGGGTCAACGGCTTATTAGAACCATGTATTTGTGTGTGTGTTGGGGGTGGAGAGGGCTCCCGTAAGCCGTGGTGAAGGCAACCTTTCTGATTTAAAAAAAATAACATAAAGCAGGAGACCAGTACCCGCATTAAGCTGGTCTGCAGTTAAACTTGTTGATGGCTATCTTGCTCTTGCTGGTTGCTAGATCTCAACATTTTGCACCAAGAGAGAGAGAGAGAGAGAGAGAGAGAGAGAGAGAGAGAGAGAGAGATTTAGCTTTAGTACAAAGCTAAGACTCTGTAACATCATCTGTGTATAGATGCCCTCTAAGGCATTTGTCTATTAAAATGGTCCTGTAGCGATGGAAGTCATTTTGGGGCTCATGGACTTTAAGTGTCTGACGGAGTGGCACTCGTCTGACAAGACGTTGCAATCATCATGTATATATATATATATATATATATATATATATATATATATATATATATATATATAAATGTGTGTATTAGTTTTAAATAAGAAACTAAGTCCATTCCAAACGTTCTAGAAATTAAATTTAAATAAAAATAAAAACAATTGATTAATTTCTCTTCCGAATTCAATCAATTAAAACTCATTTGTAACTAAGAACCCCACCAGGAAATTTGCGGTTATATCTTTTTCTTAATATTTTAAACTATTTAGGGAAGATAATTCTTTACAAAATATTTGAAAAATCTAGAATAATTAGTGATCTTGTTCAATGATTTTTGGGGAAAAGATCACAATGGCAATGTAAACTTTAATTAGTAATCTTATTTGTCAAAGGTTAAGTGGCTCAAAAACAATTTCAGTCGACAACACTTTCAGTCTGGTCTGTCAAAACAAAGTACCTGTTGGTAATCCTTCTGTTAATATCAATTGGTTAAGGAGATGCGAATTTTCTTATAAACTAATACAAAACTTGTCCAATTTCAAATATCTAAAATTTTACTCTTGTAGCTGGGCACGCGTTGGATAATCCTGCTCAGTTTCAGCTGGTTAATGTGTGCCCTTTTCTCTATTCAAAGATGTTATAAGATTACTGAATATTTCCAAATCTTTTCTTAGATAATCTTTTCCCATGAATTGCATCGATTACCATTTAGTCTCTTAAAATAATCTACATATTGAGATAGTTATATAATTTAGGAAATATTGATCAATATAAGTTCGAGCAAAGGTTGCACATTTAAAAGTGTTTATTTTCTTGCATGGAAACAGTATCAGAATATATTCTAATATTATAAGAATTTATTATATACAATTGAGGTAACATGATTACGTAGATGAGCTCACATTTATTTGATGTAGCAGATTCAGCCTTTATCACCGTCTCGATACGTGTTCAGAACTGGGGGCATCAGTTTTCTACAAATGCCGACGGGAGCTTGGCGAATACTCGGCGTTTAATCAGCAGATGTTGGGAATCAAATGACTTTGGTGTATTTATGTTGATGATGTTCTCGACGTATGACCAAATGTAGTATTCTAGTGGGTTATGCTCGGAGGAGGATGGTCAATGGTAAGAGTACTAAGTCGTAGCAGTCTTTTTGAATACAAACCTGAGTATCTTTCAACTTGTTGGCTCGTGCCTAATCTTACAGCTACACACAGGGGTTCCCATCGGCTAGCTGATTGTACTAGGATATCACCATACACTTCAGCACAATCTATATACACTTTGTTGATTTACAGGTGGCCTGGAAATTATGAAGTGGTATGATGTGGCCCATACTTTGAACCACACTAAAGACCATAAACCTGGCCGGAAACTTCGTTGAGATATGCTCACAAGCGTGGAACCGTTCGGATTTGCATTGTGTTGATGCTGGCAATGGTCCTGTTTTCATAACTTTGATCGGGAGAGTGCGTGAATTGTAACGCGCCGCATCTCCGATCTCGCTCGTTGAATATTGTATCACTTTAAGACATGATAAAATGGTTCCCATCGCTCTGTAGGATTTGTACACAACTGACAAATGATTAAACAGCCTGAATTTAAAATAGAGTACCAGTGTTCATCAAATGGAAATAGAAACGTGTCCTATTTTCCAGGGCGTACCAGTGCGTATATTTGAAAAATGTGCGCAGCTACTTTCGAATTATGTTTAAACATTCAATATACCATACTAATCAATGAAGACACAAGAGTTTATTAACCGGCCCATATCTAAGAGGTACTATAGAGGGTGGTAAGCAGCTTTCTGTATCGTCTCCTGTCACTCAACATCAAGTTCTTTCTCATCCCCACTCTCTGCCGAGCGGCACCTTGCGAGTGTCTGTAAGTTGTTCCAAGTAGTCTATGTCGATGCCGGTCCGTTTCAGGTCGCGTTTGCATACGTCCCTGTACCGGAGAGCCGAGTGATCGCAAGAATGATGTCCTGTTGCCATATCGCCATACCAGTCGCCCTAGGAGATACGGCCTCCTCTATCCGATAGATATGACCCTGCCGCGAAGTCTGTGATAACAAAGTAGAAAGTGCATGCTTAGACATAAAGCATATCGCAACACGTTTTTGTTGGTGACTCTGTCCTGTTATGTAATGTCTAGAATGCGACGCGGGCAACGGAGATGAAAGATCTCCAAACAGCTTACTGCTGTAGTGTCGCGAACTGAATCACAAACCGGGTAGCCTTGATTTTGGTGTTGAAATCAGCCGATTGTGGCTCCACATTCTCGTTTAGTGTCGCTATTAAACTTGCAGCTTTGACAATGTGTTTGCCAATTTCGTTATCAAAAGACAATTTCCTGGTGATAGTGGTGTCTAGATAGGTGAATCTGTTAGCGACATCTAGGAGTCAAACCTCGACGAAAAAATATACCATTACAGTATTGGAACACTGTGAAGTTATACATAGTGGGTCGATAAGACATGGAATTGAGGTAAGGTCTATAATGCGGGACCTAATTGCTTGGAGATTATTTGTTGGTGTGTTGTCTTACCTTACAACATATCAACCATATACAGGTTATTTAATGCAGAATCCAGTGATATTGAAGAACAATTTTTTAATAGAGTATCTTTGTTTATATTAGTCGTTTCTATTTAACCGTTAGTTGGGACCCTAACAGGTAGTGCCAGTCTTGGTAGGAGTGGACCTGTGAGCAATGTCAATTAAAGGGTGGCTCCACAATCCTCCAAACCCGCAAGCGGGGGCCTCGCCATCGGATTGGGTTTAATGTCATATTCTGGACCTTGGAGATTATTAGTTAATGTTTAGACAGATTACACATGTGCAGTGATCTAGCTATCATACAAGCAAGGTTAAGTAAGGCATGTTTTATAGTTTTGAGAAAGCATATTATATAACGTTCATTTTAATACTTTTGAAATCCATTAAGTTTATCTTCTGTAAACTGAAGTAAGATCGGATGGCGCTTTGCCAGCCGATTACCTAACAAAGCAGAGATATTTATTCGGAAACAGTTATGAAACTCTTTATGTTGTGTGTGTCTGAAAAACCTATTAAAAAGGAAATATAAAAGAACACGTTTTAATTGTTGTCAGTCTGCCTAATTTTATATTTCCTATAACATTTTCTTTTTAAGTTTGTTTTTATTTTATATTTTTGATTATTTATTCATGTTGTATATTAGCAATTTATTTAATCAGTGAGGGAAGATGCTTGTCCCTGGGAATACGATTGGCGTCGTAGAAACTTTGAATTATTTCTCTATACTGGTTTTTCTCATGTTAATGTTTTTCAAATCATTTTCCAAACAAATCTTGGCAATATGAATATAAAAATGTAAATTAAATAAAAATGGGACTTATATCAAAATATATTGCAATTAAACATAACATCTCTTACTGCACTAATGTTATCTAGCATGTTTATTTAATTAATAATTAAAAACCTACTTATCATCTGATTTTTTTAATGAGGGAAACATGCATAATTGTGTCGCTATTCTTGAAAAATGTTTACTTTTTTATAATTAGAGACTCATTACTTATAATAAACTGATGCGAGAGAAACAAATATATATCTATTAGGGGAAAACATTCCACGAGTGCATCTGCATAAATCTTTGTTACGTATTTACAGTAATTTCATAATTTGTGGATTTTATATATTTCTTTTAAAAATTCTTATAGCAATATTTTATTTTAAACAAGATTTATTTGCACTAAAACTAGCATGAATACGTTAAGGTGCTTCGCGAATTGATATTTTACATCTGTAATAAATTGCCACGAGTTCAACTTTCTAAAAACAGACGGAAGTTAACGGGAAGACGCAATATGCAGAATTTGGCATGGACATAAATATTCAGCTGCGTTATTTTTGTTGTTGTTTTTTTCTAGCAGAATACTAACTTATCCTGTTTCTGGTGCACACTGAAAACAAGCTAATAATACATAAATATGCATTAGCTGTAAATTAACCTTCACACATCTATTAAATATAAAGTAATTCACAGGTACACATGCAGAGAATACTAACAAAACTCTAGTTGATAGAATTACATAATTTAGCAATATTTATTAACATAGAGAGACAGAATAAATTTATTCTTGTATAATAGTCTCAATTACATTCGCTAATTTGTAAATTTTCCAAACTGTTAACCGACATGCTCTCTCTCTCTCTCTCTCTCTCTCTCTCTCTATATATATATATATATATATATATATATATATATATATATATATACAGGGTGGCAGAAAATCCCAGAACACTGGCCGAAAAGTCCCAGTCGAAACATATATTTCTGGGTTTGGTTTTATTAAAAATACATGTATAGTGTCCTGGGACTTTTCGGCCACCCTGTATATATATATATATATATATATATATATATATATATATATATATATATATATATATATATATATATATATATATATATATATATATATAGGGAGTTAGTCTGCGTGTAGAGTATTACTAGATCGGTATGACATTTTTTGATTATTTTTATGTATTCTTTTTAGCGGTTGCGATTTCTCATACTTAAATAAAATAAATAATATATTCAAGAACAGCACAGCAAATTACAGTATGTGACAAAACTAATGTAAATTTGTAAGAATGTAAACTGAAACATTTTTGAAACTAAACATGTGTGTATATTTCCATGAATATGGTTTAATTTTTAGTACTTTTTCGTTGTTCTTAGTCTACCCACCAGATATCAAGGCCAGAAGTCTACTCGGGGAAATTGGTTCATCTATAAGAGGCAAGACTGGAGTGTATTAATTGTAAAAGGTGTAAATTAGGTAGTATTTGATTACTTTCTTGGTCATTTTATAGAGAACTTGTATATCTTAACTTTTAACATTACCATATTTTATTCAACCGGGACATCTGTCATCAGAACATTATTCCAGATGCCGGAGTTCTGGGGGAAAAATTATTTATGGAATCGGAATTTCGAGTTAGGCATATACTGTGTGTTGAAATAGTATAGAGTTTTTTGTAGCTAGTTGAGATTTTGTGAAAGTTTGTCAAAGATTGAATAGTGATTGAAGTGCAATGTAGCACTTACTATGAAAATAAAGATCGAATAGAGGCAGACCCCCAACGTGTCTTTCCTGGAAAAAAAGTTTCACTTACACGATAAACATGCAGTTCAAAATAGAGCTTATTACACGAGCAATGTTGGCTTAAGTTAATTTAATTCATTTCAAGAATTAATTAAAAGGTCCTTGAACCTTTTCTTCATGGTAGCATGTGAAATTGAACCTTTTCTTCATGGTAGCATGTGAAATTTGATCAATATGTAGTACACTATTACAGCTTTGCATCGAATTTAATCCATCAACATTATTAGACACCAATAAAGCGAACTTTCACTAATTTTATTTATTCTAATGAGCTCTAAATCTTGAGAGACCTTTTATTCAAATTAATTAAAAGCTTTTTGATGATGGCATGCATTCTAAACAAACGTTGAATGTAAATGTATTCTGCTTTTGATCGGCAGTCAGGGAATGCTTACCATTGAACAAATATGTCATTCTTTCCTTAATTTCTACATCCTTTTTCTTCCGATCTATTGTGTATGAGAAATATATATATATATATATATACATATATATATATATATGTATATATATATATATATATATATATATATATATATATATATAACAGTAGATGTATATGTGTCTTTCTTTGTGTAAAAAAAAAAATGATGATTTGAACAAATATACAAATGAATAAAGAGCGGCAGAAAACAACTGATATATTTACACTAAATACAAGGGCAAATAACAGGAAACGTAGCAGGAGGAACGGAATAAAATACTTATAAATAAAACAGTAGATGTAGGTGTGTGTCTCTGGCACAATTGGAAGCGGGGCTTTTGCGGGAGCTGGGGTTTCTATATTAATAAACCTTGTGCCTTACTTGGCCTGCACTTGTGTGGAGGTAAACACACGCACACTTCAATGAGGACACCTTTTTTAAGGTTAAACACGAAGATTGGCAGGTGTATATGCCTCTAGTGCACCATAATGTGTACATTATAATTTGAAAAACAAAATATGGGCGATGAAACATCTCTATCTCTTTTTCTTTCTTCGCTCTCTCTCTCTCTTTCTCTATTTCTCTATTTCTCTCTTTCACGTCTTTTCAATGAAAAAATAGAGAATGGGTGTTGTTAAAACTGTTGCAGCTTACATTCTGAGATCGATGGATGCGACATGGTTTACAACTGGCGTATATACAAATATGCTTCTACTTGTTAAATCTTTAATGAATTATATATATATATATATATATATATAAATGCATATATATATATATATATATATATATATATATATATATATAAATGCATTTGTTCACTATCTTTGTATACACGTTAAATTCAAGCAGACCATTAATTCCGACGATAGAGAGATGATTGTAACGACGCAATGGAAACTAGAGAAACGACCCATATCAGCCAGTTATAGCCGACGACATATTTGTGTTCATATTTCCATGTGGCTATCGTTGAATATCGTTTATTCCTCCAGAGAACTCGTTGCGTTTACAGGTCGGTCCTCAACCAAGTAACTCTCCCTAAGGAGGCGATAGTTTCATATCTTGCTATAAATATTAAACTGATAACTTCTTAAGGAGCTGATCGGATAACACTGTAATAAACCGTGGACGGGGATCATGCGCTAAGAATGGTTCATAACGACTGTAATATTTGTTTGGGTGGATGAATAATAAGGGCAGGCATATATCATCAAGAAGAATTGCCAAGCTATTCTTTTATTTTTCTGCGCATTCTTAAATTTAATGCATTTATACCAATGCTTACATATTAACTAATTTTCTTTTATCTCTCACTAGCTACGTCGTTGTGAGCCAATGCTAAGCACTAATTGTGTTCCTTAATTTCTAGCTGAAAGCATGTAAGCCATTTCTTTTAGTATAATAAAACTGCTGTATCTAAGCCACAGTAGTATATTCAATAGAAAATTGGCTTAGTAATAAACAATACAGACTATGCATGAATTAAACACTGAAAGAAGTCGCTGAGTTTACGGATCTGGGCAGCAACATAGTTTCCACAGAGAGAGATATCGGAATTCGCATCTCAAGACCATGGACCGCATTGGATGGGCTACATTCAGTATGGACTTCGAGACTGGCTGACAAGCTGAAAAGTCAGTTCTTCAGGGCAGTGGGAGAGTGTGTCCTTGTTTACGGTGCTACAACCTGGACACTCACCAAAATATTGGAAAGAAAACTGAAGGGCACATGCACCTGTATGCTAAGAATAATATAAAATATCTCTTGCTAAAATCATCCCACGAAGCAGCAACTTCATGGCAATATACCTGCAATATCTAATACCATCAGAGAAAGAAGCCTACGATTTGTCGATCATTATCTGAGGAGCAAGCATGAATTGATGAGTGGTGTATTGCTATGGACTCCGCGGCACAGACGCGCAAGCAGAGGACGACCTAGATCCAAGTATATCCAACAAATAGCACACGACGCCAACTGTTAACATGAAGATCTGAGGCAACTGATGGAAGACAGGAAACTCTGGAGAGGAAGAGTCACATTGGCCCGGGCAAGGAGTCCGGCTATGATGATGATGATGTATGAATTAAAATGTACTTAAGCTTATTTTTAAAACCCGGCAAGCTGGGCGGCACCCACAATTCAGTAATAATAATTTAAATGTTTTTCACTATGATTCTAATTCACACTCCATAGTATAAACATCGTCAACGTTCCCGTTGGAAGAAAACAAATGCATTACCTTGGCGTCTAACATATTTCATAATTCGGGATCTACGGTTATATGTTTAAATACTATTATTTTCTCAATATATCTGCATTTGATCTTACATTGCATGAGGATTTGACCAAAATTTGTAACATCCGTGGCACATATCGTGCATTCATATGTGTTTGTACTTTCGCATTAGAATATCATAAAAAACAATAAAACATTTATATAAACAAGAATAATTAACTGGTTCTTTGTGTAATTTTTAAAAATGTTTCTAAAATTGAAACGTACTACTTACATACACAATGTATATATGTGTGTATGCATGTGTATGCGTATACATTGTGTATTCTTTGTAGAACTCTGTAGGTAATACATAAAACTGACAGAACGCTGTCTAAAATCTCAACTAAAAAACAGGATTCTTCTATGCAACACAAAAGGTGGACACATTGCTGTATAAATTCCCAATTCTAAAACACAATGCGCAGCTGACAAAACTTGTGAAACTAAAATCCGAATCCAAAACAAACTGAAAACCAGAAACATCTTCTTTGCATATTATGTGATCATATTCCAATCATATAAAAACAATAAGTGACAACATTTTTCTTTCTCTCGGCACAGAATACTACAGGTTTCATTAAGCAAGTGTCTACAAATTTTTAAGCGTTTTACTAACGAGAGAGAGTAACTTATATTTCTTTTAGTAGCATTTTAGTTAAAACAAATATCTGATTATCCAATATTATTTTCTATTACATAATCCTGTACCCAAATGTAGTAATCTCGGCCTCTCTGTGATCTGTTCATTGACACTGGGTCCCCTACATTGCCGCCTGACCTAGAATTTACATTGACGTCGTCTACATTGGCTTCTCGCCTTAAGTTTAACATATGCCGGACATTCAATCTGCATTATTTTTTTAGGGGGTTGCATTGCTCTTCCTCATTGCGTCAGAGATCGCTTATTTATTGGTTCGACCCAAAACTCTTCTGCTCTTTGAATACTGAAGATCCCTCGCATTTTGGTGCCTCCATTCATAATTAAACACTGTTCTATGTGATAACTGTCCTCCCACTGTCTGATTGTGGGTGCCATGTTGTACCAAAATGTGATATTTCCAGTTTTTAGCTATCGCATTCACCGTCCGATGTGTTCGCTTCATTTTTCCATTTCCTCTATGCCTGCCCTGTGATCGCCTCTACATTTTTCTATCTTTTAACTTTGTCTGGATAACTACTAAGCGGAAAACAGTGCCATTGTCTACTATGACCATCTTAACAGAACCTCGTTTAAGTAAAACCGTTTCCGGTTCCGTTAAACTACAGATGCATATGTAATGTAATATGTATCTTGCCAGCCTACCAGGTTTAGAGTAACTTATTTGCAAGTGTTCCCACTACAATAATATGGTATGTCTATAGCTTATTTTATGCAATTCTTCGACGAATTATGTGTACGTGGGGGAGGGACCAATCGGATGACATCGAACGGAATCCCTAACCACATTCTAAACTTCGTTCTGTTTAACATATGAATAAACTAAACAAAATATAACATTTTCACTGTCAGTTGGTGCATTCTATACAACTCTTTAGAAGCATACCGGCACCGCTTCTCTGCTAAATAACTACTTTTTTTCATGTGTATCATACACTCTCTTTGTTTCTCTCTGAGGGCACAAACACTGTCTTTATTCACGGTTTTAATTCCAATAACAGTTATCGGCAGCATTCCTAATTCCCCTTTAAAATCAGTTCTTAAGCATTTTTGTTCATATACCTTAACTCTCTTCCACACTAGAATTAACTCAAATATGTACCTTGGTAAAATCGGCTCGTATTTCAATTTCTCTGAAAGTATATTTCATAGATAAATTCATGAATTTTATAACCGCCTTTAATACGGCCAGGTATATGACTATATTTCCTTAACGCTGCAGCATCTTCTGTTACAAAACCCCCAAAATCCACGACCATGTTGTTGCCGTATTACTTGCATCATACTACACCACTCCTATTCCAGTTTCAGACATGTGACAAAATTCAAAAACAGCGCCATTTTTCTATATCCGCTAGGATCTCGTGTATTACTTTGACAAGTTTACAATCAACCCTGCCTTGCAATTATGTTTCACATGCGCTTTTCTTCACATAACTTCATGCTAATCGAAGTCATGCAGATACTGGATAGTGGCCCGAGAATTTGACACAAAAAGAAAATAATTAACGTCTACTAATGTCTCCTTCTATCTATGAGACCAGGATACCTCATCGGGATATCAGCTCTCTCATCCGCGTGTTTGTTGATATTTCTATTACATCCCCATTATATCATCGATGTAACAATCGGGGGTTTCCATAATATTCGACACAGCATTCAGTCCGAATTCACGCCGTGTTAGGCGATTATTTTTCTTTATAGCAGATCAACTATTACTTCCTTTGCCACATGTAGCTGCAAGTAAACAGACTTAAGGTCCATAATCGCAGTCCCTCCCACAGACTTTCTCCACTACCCCATTTTTCATCATACACATAAATTATATTGTTTGCAATTCACTGTAGTCTAACACTGGACTGAATTTTCCGTTTGTGTCCTGGAGCATTGCCTTTCATGATAACACACATTTTCCTTCTCCCTTCCATGTCAATAGAATTCCATCTGCTACTCTTAGTTATATGTCGTTCTATATCTCTGCGGGTTTCTCTTACTATTCAAGGAATTCATATAATTAGTCAGTCCTTTCCGTAACACCGGATACACCTCCTTATATTTCTATTTTACTGTCCATTTTTTTTCATCGATTCTTTCCTCAATCTTTATTCTCAAGTATCCAAACATCCGGCTGACGGAGAGCTTTAATTCAGGATTGCTACAGTAACCCTTCTCTTCTCGTTCAGCCGATTAATTACGTGAATCCAGTCAATAATATGACTCATTATTATCGCATCTAATTTTACCCTTAGTCCAGGTGTTTTGGTCTCCGCTTAGAGCACAATTGAAACATGAGACTTTTCTATCGAATTATAAACTTATATCCATACTATTATACAGGGTGACGCAAAAACAACGGTCCCACACTCTAATTAGGTCCCGTTTCTTAGTGTTTTGTCCAAATGAAATGAAACATTGGTCATAACTAATTTATTATATTCTAAACATCACATCAAAACACTGGGGTCCTTGCCCTTTTTTCTCCGTTGACTGTAAAATGCTCATAAAACAATTGAAGGACTTCTGTTTTTTTTTGGGTGCGGGGTTATTCTGTATTAAAAATGCTTGAAAAATCAAAATTATGTAATCTACAATTCAGTGTAGAATAGTAGTGTGGAATACGTAATTGCTGGGAAGCAGGTGAAGCTTTCTCCCGGAATCCATGGCGGGTGCCCATCCAGGGAATTAATCGTTTTGGTTGACAAATGAGATATTCCAACAATTACCATGATGTGATACAAACCCTTCCCCAAAATAGCAAATATATTTAATATTTTTATATATCAGTGAGTCTTTATTTAAACATTTAGTAAACTTACGATGTTAAATTAGTTTTTTGAGACCAGGTATCTAAAGATAATTATGTTTAATCGACACATTTATTCGGAAAAAATGTATCAATGCAATCGACAGAGGTCTATAATGAGGTGCGACGTAAACGTAATACCTCCCCTTTTTTATCCTTCATTAATTGACCAGAGTAAGTTAGAAATTGCAATGTCATATCAGCTGAATTAATGCGTTTCTGGCTTAAAATATTGTATTATTTACAGATATTTACGTTGTAAAATTTAGAAGAGTTACACCTGTAATAAAGGTGCATCAAAAACAAGGATGCACGAATGAATTTCTGAGAAAAAGCATCGGGAACAGGAGCGGGCGTGTATAACAATACAAACACAAATTTTCGCTCCTTTTGATGATACTACTTGCCTATCGTCGTTCTTTAATATGTCAGGTAAAAATAGCATGCTTTAATTTTGGAAATATTCACATTCATTTCTGAATTATGAAAATAGACGTTCTTGTATTTAGATTAAAATGGAACAAGATTAATGCTATAACATACAGTATTTAGTTTTCTGAAATTGTCAGTTTTTATTATAAGCATATTTGCTTCTAGAATTTAATTTTTCCGAATTTTAAACAATTATTTCATTAAAAATATTACTATATCGAAAAAATATCACATTCATATTTCATGGTTTAACCCCCCTTTTTCATTTAGTATATGATGCCCACTGTTTATTGAAAACTGAATGCTAACATAAGAAAACATGGAATATTTAGCTAAATGCTAATGGAAAAATTATGCGAGATTAAATATCACGTTACATTTCCCTTTTAGAACTAAACCTTTCATCTGCGAATCAAGCAGATGTAGACAATCTGTTTTAATCTGAATATTTTACACTAACAAAATGGTAATTTTCCATATGAAAGCTTAATCAATTCGCCCGATTATCTATGCCTCCTATCCAAATGATTATACTAGCAAGTTTCTCGTAGCTTGCATATATTTTCAGTAGTACAAAGATCTCTAATTTATATTTTTTCTCTTGTATTACTCATTCCATAGACCGATGTTGCATTTTATTACCTGCACGTGAAGCAGCTTTAATTACATTGTTTTCTGACAAAATGTTGTAAAAATGAAATAATAACTTTACTCCGAAAACAAAATGTCAAATTCCTCATATTGTTAAAAAAAAAAACACGGATATTTCAGTTCATATATGGAAGGAAAAATTGCGACTGCTCTTAGTAAATGTTTTTATTCAGTGTTATTGTTTGCGGGGGGTATCAGGTAGCATTTGTAAATAGTATTAGCTTACAGGAAGCCTGGAAGCCATGCAGAAATTTTAATATAATGCGAACAGCCATGAAGATGCCAAACTCTTTATATATTATCCCTGTAGATAGGATCCACTTCGAATACACTGAGCCTAAAATAATAAAGCAGAGCCTAACTTTGATGCCACAATATAACCTGTTTGGTGTGAATCAGATAAAATATATACGGTTGTATCATTAAGAGTTCGTTTAATCCATCTACTATCATCTACTGAGAATGCTTTTATATCTAAATGGTGAATTATTTGCAAGTAACATAAACGCTGCCAAATATTTTTGAATATAGAATTTGGTTTGAAGCAAACTAGATTATCAGAAACTTAGGTCCAGTGATGGAGTGTTTGCAGTGTTTAATCTCTTTCAAGGAATAGTTTTTACACACACACACCCACACACACACACACACACATATATATATATATATATATATATATATATATATATATATATATATATATATATATATATATATATATATATATATGTAAAAACTATTCTTTGTAAGAGATTAAACACTGCAAACACTCCATCACTGGATCTATTATTATTATTATTATTATTATTACTATTATTATTATTTTTATTATTATTATTATTATTATTAATAATAATAATAATAATAATAATAATAGTAATAATAATAATAATAATAATAAAATGTAATTACGAGTTTGGAGAGAAAATAGCATAGATGGCAGGTTACTTTATATATATACGTTAGGATACCTAATAAATTTGATTGCTTCTTTTTTCAGAGTTGGCTTGTTTCTGTGAAATTACCCTTATTTTCAGTGGGTATATATATATATTCTAATGGGATATATGTGTTGATTCATAGAGAAGATTTCTTAAATAAAGAGTTTACCGGGACTAAGTCTTGTCTACTAATGTTGTTAGTAAGGATTATACAACATTTCATACTTCATCAGTATCAGTAAGTGACGCATAGATATATAAACTTCATTCATTGTCGACGTTAATCTCCCTCAACCTGGCTTTATTCTCCTTTTCGTATCTTTCTCTCTTCTTTACAGCTGGTAGTTTGTCGGGTTTTCTCTTGTGCTGACGAATATAGAATAAGTATCTCATTACATTATTTTTCGTAGTCAGTATGTGACCTCCGTTTTTTTTCTTCCGGAAACACGGTATCTAATTTCCTCATTGAATGAACACAAGCGAATGCCTGTATGCTTGCCAAACTATTAAGTTTGCTTGTTCCCAATGAATTATGTATGTTTACTTATGCACTTTTACGACCTCCTATTGTGAATACATAACTTTGAACAATACCAACTTGTTAAATCTTGTCGTTTGATGTAGTCTTCCCAGTAGTAGGGCGTATGACGTTTGACACCAAGCAAATAATGTTCCTGGCATGGCTTTACTAATTACTATGGATAAAAAACGTAACTAATAAGTATTGTAATTTAACATTTTTAAAAAATAAAAACCGAGAAAAATTAACACGAATGTCGGGCAATTTATCTATGACAAACGAGATTTGCTTTTTTCTTTTATTATATAACCTTTCTTTACTTGAATTTGTAAACGTTGTATTTGAATGAATGAAGAAAATTATCATTTCACACGTTTTAGACAAAAAAAAACAACTGAAAATCAATCACGTTAAGATTTATTGGGTCAATTTCTACCAGTGCTTTGTTTAATTCTCTATTTTGAGCGATTATCTAGACCCTAAAATATATGACTCCTGTCGATCTTTTTTATGATGCTAAACACTTCTTATTTTTTAATTTAATGCAGATTGTCAAATAAGTCACAACAACAACAACAACAACAACAACAACAACAACAACAACAAGAAGAAATACTTGTCCAGTTCTGTTTTAGATAAATTGATCTTTATTAAGCTTACATTCATTTGTTACACGACTATGTTTTGCAACGTTTTCGTTTTTTGTGGTGTATAATACTAACACTTCTCCAATTAACGTTGCTTAATTCCGACTCAATAACATTGAGAAAATTATCAACTTGTTTTAATGACCTAATTAATTACATTCAACTAATCGGTGCTGCTTTTGCTAAAAAGTGTGTAAGAATGATCCAAGATGAGAAAAGCAGCACAAAGTTTACTGTCTCAATATCTATATAAAATCTATCCCTCTTTCTCCTTCGCTACGTTTTTTTAACGAATTATATAACTCGCATATCCATCATTGGCAATCAGTCTGATATAAACTAGGCTATTGTGGTTATTGCCTCTTATTATGAGATGGATTAATAATTCTCTTCAGCTCTAAGTATATCATCATCCTAGCATCTGTGTTCTCGCTTTTAGAAATAATTAGTTTTAGATAATTGTCTGAGACGCACCCACCATGGAATACGGCATGTTCACCTCAGGCCATTTCAGCTGCCAAAGTGAAACTTATTCTATGATTTTCACTTTCTTAGCTTATTTATGATTTTTCAACGAAATAATGAAAAACCACTCTTTTACCCTTCCTTATTTTTTCTCTGTCTTTCCCTATCTATTTCTTTATATTTCTCTCATCCCTCTTGATGTCGTTTCTTAAACAGAATTAGGGAGATAACCGGCGTTGTGCATTTATAGAGAATATTCCCGTTTAATTAGGTCATATATATATATATATATATATATATATATATATATATATATATATATATAGAGAGAGAGAGAGAGAGAGGAGAGAGATACAGCAGGAGATGTATATGACACATATTGCACACAGAAATACATACAGACACACACACACACACATATATATATATGTGTATGTCTGTGTATGTGTGTGTGTCATAGGAAAGAAGCTTTGCTCATGGAATCCGCGTTTTGATTAAGGCACGGATTAAGAATGGGGGAAATTTTTCACAGTGGATTCAGGTAGATTGGTGTTTATCGGGAAAGATTGGCGAGGTGGGGGGGCAGAGATTGGAGTTCAGATGAGCACCTGCCATGGAAATAACGATAAAACAAGGAAAGGCTCGCAACGTCTCTTCTGTGGGAGAGAGGTTCCAGGGTAGAGAAAAGGGCACCTCCCACTAAGCCACGAAGTCTACTTTGTACTCTGTCAAGGCAGGATATGCTGTTTTTACCAGCTCCCGTCCAGATATGGCAACAATATTCCATCCTTGGACGTACTTGGCTTTTATATAGATAGAGAATTGCATCAGTAGTGAGATATCTTCTGGAGCGGTAGAACGATCCCACCATCTTTCCAGCGACCTTGGCAACAAACTTGATGTACGTGTTCCATCTCAGATCAGGAGTAAAGGTCAAACCCAGAAGCTTGTCAAAACACGGGGCCTCATCCAGACGAGAGCTATCTATTCCAATTGATGGCAGATGGTGATCAGAGCGTTGATGATGTAATAATTGTATAAACCAAAATAAGAATATCTGTATTAATACTGGATGGCCCCCCCAAAAAACGGGCCCCAAATCTAATTAGGCCCCGTTTTTTAGTGTTTTGTCCGAATGAAATGTAACTTTGGTCATTACTAGTTTATTATATTCAAAACATCACACCAAAACACTAGGGTCTTTGGCCTTTTTTTCTCCATTCGACAGCATATGTTCTAGATGGCCTTCATTTAGCTTTCATTTTGTTTTTTTGGTCACCCTGTATAATTACACGTAATAGGTAACTAAAGATGATCATCCCACAAGGAAACCGAATAAACTAATAGGGATTTAATTAAAATGAATGTTTAAAAGAATATTCAAATAGGACAAAGCTGTTGCTATGGAATGCAATACCACAACACATTTATAAGAAAGTTGAATTTTCTTTTTAAATAAATAGAAAACAGGGTTTTTAATATGAATACCAATACGCACAAACAACGAATTTATAGGTGTATAGAAGATAGATATATCGCTTATACATATATATTGATATGTAAATCTCACAGTGAGAATTCATAAAGTTTCAGACATGGTTTCGTTCTTACCGATAGCCCAGATTAACTTAGAATAATCCCACGCACACTTTGTATCTCGTCAAACTCTCGGATTAACATATGCACAGTAATGCAGATAGAGACTTTTTAGTATGAATTTTATCTATTTTATTTGTCGGACAGAGTAGGATCAATATTATTCAAGAACGTTGGGATCGGGTTAGTAATAAAACCTCGATATCGCTCTTCAAAATAAAATTCTATGGTTTCAGCGTTTTCTCACATATTTTCCCGTAGATCTTCATATTTTTAACTGGCACTGTTATCCCTAATCTCATTGGTACTTTAATAGTACCGTTATTCCCACGAGGAAAACTTGTTTCTTGTTAATCTGGACTAAATAACGATATCCGCGCGCAGAAGCCGGCGTTTAAAGTTGAATGTAACGTGTCAATCTGTGTAGTCGTTGAATTACAGTTATATTTGCCGATGTTTATATTAGGATTTTGTTGTCATTTTTTAACGAAAGGAGCAGCTCTACTGCGGAATTTTGAAATTTATAAGCAGTAACACGACATATACTCGAACTATTTCCAATAATTTCTTGTCATCAGTTGCACTCTCCAAGGGAATACTTATATCCGGTGAGAATACTTTTGGAAGTTGACAGTTTTCCCACAAGCTTTGTATTTTCGGATATAGTTACTGACAGGCATGAAAGTTAACTTGTGTTAGTAAGATATTGTAGGCTGTGTTAATAAGAAAACTTAATTTTTTAGGCTTTATGCATTAGAAGTAGAGATATGCTATTTCTCTTACACCTTCATAGTTGCCCCTTGTTTAATTTGACTTAGAGCTGTAGCAACGCGCTTGGCTTCGACAATATTATAATTCATTCTGAAACCATTTTTCTGCTTTGAAGTGGATACTTAGACAAGCAATTCTAGTGTACTGTCCTAGATGCCACAACACTTATTATTATATTTTGATCCTAAGGATCGATTCTACACTTTCTTGGGCTTGAATTTTCTATGATCTTCGTTATTACTGCTGGTTGGGCATTCTTTACTAATGGGTGTCGGAAGTCATGCAGACTTTGAAAAAAGTATATTCTGCAACAGGTAACGACGTTCGAAATTTTAATGTCGTTGACAAACTTCACAGTGCCACGTTTTTATGAGCATGCTTATTGTGCGTTCTTTTGTCTTAACCTTTGTAAATGATATTATACATCCTCAAATGATATTATAAATTCCTCAGTTATCATGGCCAATTCAGGCCATGATAACTAAGGAATTTATCCCAAGTAAATGCACTATACATGTCTTTGTTTAGGAGGCAATCGAAGGTAATCCATCTTCTAGCATTTTGTTCAGGTTCCAAATAAGATGTCTATCGGTCAGAGAAAGAGAATAACAACGAACAAGGCTTTTGGTGCTATTATAGCGTATTGTGAGGAGTACTTTGTAATTTGGTAAGAACCTGGTTCCTTTGAAGTATTATTTTCTTATCGATACACTGCGACATTTTGATGGCTTTATTTTAACGCAGTTAATTCGTAGTGCTTTTGTAAGTTGATCACAATTTGTTTCATGTTTGATCTGAATTAATTGACAACTTAGTAAAAGCCCGTAAACATTGTTAACCAAGTAATGATTTTGACTCAGAGAATGACTTAATAATAGGAAGCCTTATGTGGATATGATTTCGCTAAATTTCAAACCAGATATTACAGAATGCAATTTTTTTATTAAACAAAATATACCCCGAATAAACAGGACGATTGACTAATTAGTATTAATTAAAATAAATTTAATATTAAAGTAGAAATATATAACGAGGGTTCATTACGTGAAAACATTTAGAAGACGAGATTTTTTTTTATTATGCTTGAATGAGAAATTGAAATCTTATCTTTTAAGAATTGCCAGTTCCAATTAATTTGTATTTTGGAAAAAATCGACGTAATACGTAGAGTATGGTTACTTTGGTATGTGAAACAAAAGAGGAAATTAACAAAGAATTTAGTTCGTTAGACAGCTATGCTAAATGCACCCCCCCATATATATATATATATATATATATATATATATATATATATATATATATATATATATATATAAATCTCGGTAACCCGTAATTCAGGAGTCTCAATGTAGCTTGTTATATACAGAGATGTATTTACATCACTAATATCCTAGGTTTATCTGCGTATTGAGCAATGTTTACTTTAATACTGAAACTCGATAGTCAAACATTGTATTTGCTTTAGACCATTTCCGTGTATACATTAAATGATGATTGTGTGCTCATTAAACATTTGAGCAGCTAAGAATCTTTTTAATGGCCTGAAAAAAGTAAATACAGAGAAAGTTCATTCATTAACGTAGGTTTAAAATTAATCAGCATCGAGGATCCATGAATGCATGATGTAATTAATTAACTTTTATTAAACTCCCGTATCATCAATCATCTGGAGAGACAATAAGTATTTTTTTCCACTGTGGTCACCACTTATAAAGGCCCGAAAGCCACTCAGGGATAAAGGTTATTGCAAGGACAGTATGTTAGTGTGGAGATTTGAAAGTGTTTACTTAAGGGAGCGGTTCATTAGGAATTTGTTAACGTTGGACTTGCAAGTTGTAGGCAGGTGGGAAGCATGCAGACGGAACAGTGTTCCACAGGCGTGCAGTTCTAATAAAGAAGCTTTGTTCACGGAATCCACGTTTTGATTAAGGCACAGTTAAAGAGTGGGGGAAAGTTTTCACAGTGGATTCAGCTAGAGGGGTGTTTTTCGTGAAAGATTGGCGAGGGGGGACCAGAGATTGGAGTTCAAATGAGCACTTGCCATGGAAATAACGATAACACAAGGATAGGCTCGCAACGTCTCTTCTGTGGGAGAGAGGTTGCAGGGTAGAGAAAAGGGCATCCCCCACTAAGTCACGAAGTCGATTTTGTACTCTGTCAAGGCAGGATAGGCTATATTAGCAGCTCCTGCACAGTTATGACAGCAGTATTCCATCTTTGGACGTACTTGGCTTTTATATAGATAGAAAATTGCATCAGTAGTGAGATACCTTCTGGAGCGGTAGAAAGATTTCACCATCTTTCCAGCGACCTTGGCAACAGACTTGATGTACGTGTTCCATTTAAGATCACACATATCTATTTCTTATTGTAATAGCAGCTCATACTAACATGTTTTTCTTAATTGAAAATACATTTATTTAATGAACGGTACATACAAAATTACTATATATATATATATATATATATATATATATATATATATATATATATGTATTTTACTTCTTTATTATGTTCATCGACAATCTACCCTTTAATCTTGATGTTATATTGCATATTTTCTAAAAAAACTATATTAGCTTGAAATAAAACTCATGTTTCCCGGCAGAGTTGTAGACAATAGAGGACACCACAAAAACACGTTTTATGCAAATTCTATTTTTTATTTTCATGTGCAACTTACCTGGATTTTTTTTATTAATATTCGCATTTGTAATATTATATAAATAATGTAAATCAGTGGAAATGAATGTAAAATATGTTAGTAAAATTTGAATAAATTGTTTAAACAAATTAATTACGTAGATGATTTTCCGTTCATTAGTTTAGCCCTATCAACAGATGGTTCTCACACAGTAATTAGTTTTAACTATGATATGCTTTGTTCAACAATTATGCTCTTATGAACGTTAATTAAATAAGTGAAAATATTATTACAAACATTATTATTGAATTAATGCATTATGACGTTTCTGTTTTATTAATTTAGATAGTATTACATTTTGTTAATATTGTTAAGATATAGAAGATGAATACGCGCAAGAAAGACGCATAGCATCGCTTCCGAATTTCTCTTAATAAATTTAATCTAATCTGCATCGAGATTTTATATGAGAGGAAAAAAGATCACTCACTATAACCTGTTTCTTTACAGATAAGCGAACTTGAAGCAGATAGCAAGTCAAAGAATTTATATTTGCTCATCACTTTTATATTGAAAGGTTTGCGCATCTACGTTGAATGAAAACAGTAATACGTATGCGTACATTAATGCGCATAACTATGTATACTTCCTGCTTTTGACCTTTGTGGAAATTAATTTAAGACTGGTTAGTGATGTAGGTCTTCACAATTTCAGGAATTGCGATTATATGATCTTGTGAACTTTCTATTGGGATCTGCGTCATTTTATCTGTCCTTACACACACACACACACACACACACACCCACACACACACACCCATACAGATATATATAGATATACAGGTTGACTCCAAAAAACCAAAAGCTAAATTGAGGACATTTAGAACATACGCTGTAGAACGGAGAAAAAAATATCAAAGACCCTAGTATTTTGATGTGATGTTTGGAATATAATACACTAGTTGCAACCAAAGTTTCATTTCATTCAGACAAAACACTAAGAAACGGAGCCAAATAAGAGTTGGGGTCCGTTTATTTTGGGTCACTCTGTATATATACATATATATATGTATGCACACACACACACACACACACATATATATATATATATATATATATATATATATATATATATATATGCGAATAATACGCAATGGCCGCTATAAGAATTAAGCAAACATTCTGGTTACTTTGTGTGAAATAATGCATACATTGATCTCTGTAAGAAAGAGCACTCTTATAAATTAGAATTATTAAAAGAGCGCTAAAAATGTCTACATCACGTCAATATATTCAGTTTCTGTTCTACAATTACAAGCAAATGTGAAGTTCCCTGCCGTTTACCCAAGTAATATTGGCGACAGTGTTTTAGTTTTTCTTCATCCTTATGTATTTATATTTCATATCTTTTCCCTGGGCGACCTTATTTAATATTATTCGCCAACAATTTATTTTTTGAAAGTGAGTCGGTCGAAAGGTACTACAAATATCATATTTTCATTCACATAGTTTATTGCCTATTTCATAACGTCTTATAAACTATCTTTTCGTTTTTTTTATCCTAATCTTCAACGACTAGATATGAATCTATTATTTTTAAAACGCGCAACGTATATATATATATATATATATATATATATATATATATATATGTATATGTATGTATATATATATATATGTATTTATATATATATTTATATATATATATACACATATATATGTATGTACACAGACACACACATATATATACATATGTATATATGTATGTATATGTATATATATATATATATATATATATATATATATGTGTGTGTGTTTGGGTGTGTTTGGGTGTGGGTGAAGTCGCGTATGTTTGTGCAAATATATAAAGTGCAAGTTTCTATGTGGAAGATATTATTCAACTTTGACGTCTCCCCTAAAGGCACCGTTCTTTCTGGACGATTAAGTTCCGGGAGTTAAATTTCAAGTTACCTACTTTTTCGGCATCTTTGGCACATTCATTACTGTCTGCATCGAAACTTTCGACGCCGTCTCTATATTTGGATCTATTTTTTTTTATTTTCGTGTTCTCTGAAGTAACAAGACGCTATCATGCTCATCTTTTTCAGGTTACAGGCGCCTGCTAGACTAAGGGTGTACTTACTTACATGTTAGATAGCTAGAGAAAAATAGGCTTTGAAAACAACAAAGGGGCTTAACAACTTATTGTATTAGCAGCTCATACTAACCTTTTTGCTTAATTGAAAATACATTTATTTAATGAATAGGACATTCAAAATTATATATATATATATATATATGAGAAAATATAAAAGTTGATAATATATATATATATATATATATATATATTATATTATATTATATCGACTTTTATATTTTCAAATTTGACGTATTCTTTTTTAGCTATATGAAATGTGTATATAGAATGAATTAATCTATTTAAATTTTAACATGTTTTTATTGTTAATGGCGATTACCATCTGTATTTGCTAAAAAATAAATATATACTCTAATAACACAACTATTTTCTTTTTACGACAAAAATAGGTTAAGGTAAACTAATGAATGTTTGTTTTAATCTCCAAAAATACAAAAAGTATAGTGTAATAACGTTTGGATTCCTCTATAAAAGATTTAAGTAAAATTTACTTTCTTACATTTTTGCCTTTTATAAAACTGTGTACCGCTTTGTATTCTGGCTTTATAATCTGAAACTGTACGTATTAGTAAAGTCCCCCATTTGGAGGCGTGCGTCTCTTTTATTTAATCCACTATTTTAAGACTTTATCTTTATATCTATCTTTGGAATATCCTTAATTTGACTTTAAGCTGACATTTATATTTGAGATATTTACAAAAACAACTAATTATCTTTCAAGAATGTTTTATACTATCACCGTCCGCCGGTTATTAGAAAGTCACGTGACATCACTAAAAGGAACTTTCGGTCAACATCAGTGTTTCACTTAATGTAATCCGAATTTGTTAACGATATACGTACATTAAAAATGATTTACACATTTTAAATGAGTAAAATCATAATCGCGTGATTGTTTAGAATTTAATGATGTGATTGAAAGTTGATTGAACTTAAACATGTGTGATTGCTTTCTGTCGATTATTCATCGATAATGGATATTAGCAACAAACCGACCATTATAAATCGTTTTTACGATTCAGGAAATTTAAGATTTTAAATGGAATTTAACGTATATTTGTTCAGTGACAATGGGATTCTTATTTCAGTCACCTGCAGTATTTAGAGTACGATGGAGTTAAGAATTTATATGCAAACCTAAATATCATATTTATGTTTCAAATAACATTAATTCACTAATTTACAACAAGTTCCATCGTAAAACCCCTACAAAATTCTATATCTACTAACGTTATATTAGACAGTTAGCGACCTCCAAACTTTGAATATTGAATAATTTGCATTTAAAAAATTCAAAACTTGAAAACTCTGGTAGCTGAGTGTTAACTATATAATAATCTGACGAAGATATTGGAGAAAAAAAAATGGAAAGAACCTCTATCATTTGGTTTACTGTTTCCCTTAATTGTTATTAATAAGTGGGAGTCGATGTACTAGAAAGTTGTATAATAAACTGACACCTCTTTCAAGATTTTTCGTCAATTATGGTTAGGCCATATACGGAATGAGCGCGTATGACACACCGGTTCTCGTCAGATTAACGCAGTTAAGCAGCGATGAGTCCGGTCAGTACCAGATGGGTGACCATTTGGAACTTTCAGGTGCTGTATGTGCTCTCCGCTTATATCGGCAATGTTTACAGCTGGACCGGACTTCTCCTTGCTACTAGACTCAAGCAGTGTCGATTCAGGAGAGATGTGGTTGAAGATTGTGCAACCTTTGCTACACAATTACACTCCCACCTGCCTCTAGAGTTGGTATCCTTCGTCTAGCGAGCATAAACGGATGCATCTATATGATTAGGGTTCAACCAGCAACCACTGGATAGAACCGGGCATTGTTTAAATGGTAAAACACTAAATAAGAATTAGGGGGGGGCGGATGTATAAAAATATAACATTTTTATTATTTTTTAGATAATGGGGGGTATTTTTTCTGTTTATTTTATTAACATCTGTAGATAAAAAAAAATGCAATTTTTTTGAAAAAAAAACGTTTGTTTATTTCGCATTAAAAATCACTTAAGCATTTACGGTTTAAAAAATCATCTTATCTTGGAGAAAACAAAAATATTGTTCATAAAACATTGCAGAGGAAAAATAGAAGTAAGCAAACAAAATGTACACTTTTTAGGGGTATATATATATATATATATATATATATATATATATATATATATATATATATATATATATATATATATATATACGAGTAAACCTAGATCCCCATTGTAGAACGTACATTCCCACTGCCAGGTCTCTTTCTCCAACATCAGGGGTCTACGTTCCAACATTCCAGAGGTTGAAACACAATTACAGGGGATTTTCTTTCAAAGTAAAACTGGCATAGGGCCAACCACATCCCTAGAAGAATTTATAATTAAAGGATACTCTAACTTAACATCAAAATCTGACCCTCAAGATCGCCATGGACGTGGAATATGTGCCGATATTAAAGATAGCTTTCAATGTAGTAAGGATATCTCCAGAGAAGACGCTGATTTACCTTATATGTGCTTCTGGGTTGCACTAGCTTCCACCACTGCATTTATATTTGCCCTCTATCGCCTCCCCACAACGGTGGGGTTACTTTCTTTAAGAGGACATCTGAGAAAATTGAGCACATCCTGTCTGCTCATCCTTCGGCTAACATTCACATTTGCCGTGACTTCAATGCCCATGATGTGGAATGGCTGACCCACTCAAATAAGACGGATGACGAAGCAAGGTTCTGTCATGATTTTGCCACTGCCTATGACCTCGCTCAGATTGTTCACGAACCCACACGTGTGTCTGATACTACTAGTCAGTATGCAAGTCGTCTAGACCTTTTTTCTTAGAACTTCCCCTGAGCTATATTCATGTGTCGTTCTATCTCCTTTGGGGTCCTCCGACCATTCTTTAGTATCAATTAAGATAACAATGAAATGTAATAGGTCTTCAGACGTACCTCTCCACCGTACTTTATATCGATACTCTGTGGCTGGCTGGGATAGCTTCCGAACATTCATATCTGATCTACCTCTGCATTCTATGTTTAAAAGTATCAGACCTGACGAAATGGTTAATTGTAGGCATAGACCAATTCATACCATCCAAAAAATTTCAACAAAAAGCTAACAACAAGCCATGGTTCTCCCCAGAATGTGCTGCTGCTATCGCGCACAGAAATCACCGTTTCCATAGCTATCAAAGTAATAGATTACCGATACTAAAGCTGCTTTCAGGAACGCCAGCAACCACTGTAAAAGAGTACTAAAAAATGCAAGAGAGCTATATGTTCAATCCGTTAAATCCAAAGTTGTTGCTGAGCAGCGTTTTGGAAAATAGTAAACAGGATCCTGAACATAAGCGTGCGTTCTATCCCAACAATCATCAATTGATCCGAGGTCATCTCATCAGCGTCAGACAAGGCCAGACTATTTGCCAAGATAATTCTACCCTATGCGACGAAGCCCATCATCTCCCGTATTACCTCCTGTAACAGACAACACGCTAGCAACATACAAAGATCTGTGCGGGAGGTCGCCAAGCTAATCAAGAACCTTGATTCCAGTAAATCAACTGGCTCTGACGGCATTCCAGCTATAGTGCTGAAAAAGCTCCAACCAGAACTTGCCCCCGTACTTACATAACTGTTTAAACGTGCCCTTAAAGAGAAGTGCTTTCCAATACCCTGGAAAACCTCATCAGTATACCCTGTATTTAAGAATTTAGGTGAAAAGTCATCTCCCTCTCAGTAGAGCCCAATCAGTCTCCTGTGTGGCATGAATAAGTTGCTGGAATCCATATTAAATAAAGAAGTAGTCAAGCAGCTCAGCAGAAATAACCTTCTTAGTGAGATGCAATATGGTTTCCGCTCCGCAAGATGTGCTAACGGTTATATCTCATAGGATAAGTGAATCTCTCGACAAAGGCTTCCTTTCTAGGGCAATTGCTCTTGACATATCGGCCTTCGATAAAGTATGGCATAAGGGCCTACTTCATAAGATTTCCAGCTACGGTATCGCTGGAAATGTTTTCTCAATCATTACATCAATTCACCCCGATAGGTTCATAAGAGTTGTGGTTAAAGAGTAGTGGCCAACAGTATTAATGCTGGAGTCCCGCAGGGGTCCATCCTAGGCCCCACTCTTTTCCTGATCTACATCAATGGTCTCCCAAACAACATACTTAAATAATTCGTTGAAATCTATGCTGATGAATCGGCCATCTATGGCAACACATCAAAGATCGTAAATGTAATTCTGATTCTCTCTCCTCTGATGTTGAGCGCGTGGTACAGTGGGGAAGAGATGGCTGGTCACTTTTAATGCATCCAAAAAACAAGCTTTTATCTTTACATCATCAACGCACTGATCCACATCTGGCCACAATTGAAAAGGATGGCTCTCGTCTGTGGGAAGATCCATGTTTTGACAAGCTTCTTGAGTTTGACATTTACTCCTGATCTGAAATGGAACACGTACATAAGGTTTGTTGTGAAGGACGCTGAGAAAATTGTGGGGTCCTTCTACCTCTCCAGAAGATATCTCACTACTGATGCAATTCTCTATCTCTGTAAAAGACAAGTACGTCCAAGGATGGAGTACTGCTGCCATATCTGGGCAACACCTATCCTGCCTTGATAGAGTACAAAAGAGACTTCGTTGCTTATTGGGAGATCCCTTTTTCTCTTCGTGGCAGCCACAGAAAAGATAATACGAGCCTGTCTTTGTTTTATCGTTATTTCTATGGCAATTCCTTGTCTGAGCTCCAATCTCTGATCCCTCTTGCCAATCTTTCACGAGAAACACTCGTCAGGTTGAAATTACCGCCAATAATTTTCCCCAATTTTTATCTGTGCCTAACTCCAAACGTAGATTCCATGAGCAGAGCTTCTTTCTCAAAAGTACACGACTGTGGAACTTTCTTCCATGTTCCTGTTTCCCACCTGACTACAACTTGGATGTCTTCTCCAACATAAACAAATTCCTGACAAACTGCCCCCTTAAGTAAGACGCTCTATCAAATATCCAATACTAATGATTAGTACAATTCTATCTCATTGATTAGTGTACACGCAATAACCCTTATCCCTGAGTGGCCTCCGGGCCTTGATAAGGAGTGACCTCCATGTAATATATATATATATTTATATATATATATATATATATATATATATATATATATATATACATATATATGTGTGTGTGTGTGTTTGGGTGTGTGCATTGTTAAATATATAATAGAGTTTGATATTTTTTATTTATTGTATTTATATATATATATATATATATATATATATATATATATATCTGTTATTTCCTTTTGATATTCGCCAGTCAAGCTCTAAGTATTATTGACAAAACATACCGAGGATCCGGATCAAATTCTGCAAACGAACCAAAAATATATAAGGAATATTCATTGTACAAGTCTGCAGATAAAAAATGACCAGTCGAGACCTTAATATTTAATTAAAAAAACAAAAAAAAAACATGATTACTACTTACATTTTTTTGTAAATTTTAACAATCAGCAATTTTCATATCACAATTATCAAATCCTTTCATGATTAAACAAAATGAAAAGTATGTCGACTATGTTTTTTCCCCGGGGCATATGAGGAAAACAGAAGGGGCATTGCTAAAGTTTACAAAAAAATGGACGCCTGAAAATATTGTGTAGTTCCAAATATTAAAAACATAAACATAAGAAACATATTTTTATCTTTTTTTGTGTTTGTGGGTTCCATTTGCCCTGGTATTGCTAGTATATAGGTAAATGTATATATATAAATTATATATGGTAGGAATTCGAAAAAAAATCTGATAATTTTTTATTAGTCTTATATTTTTAACATAGAGTACCACATGTTACATTTCTGGATGGAGCCATAACAATTGAAGGTAACACTTTATCCCATTTTAAATAGTGCATATGCTACATAACATATCGAATGTATATTTTTTACAGAAAGTATTTTCTCAGCGATTACAAACAGAAAATTGACTTGATGATACTATTATTTTTTAACCAATGAGATTGTGAGAATAGTTCAGGCTTCTTTAAAACAAATAGCTTTTATATTCCAAGTCTAACTTAATAAGCAGAATGCTAAAAACCTAAGCGATTAAAATAAAATATTTCCACAGTTAAATAAAGCTTTTGTTCAATATTTTGCTGTTTTTAAATCGTATAAAACTAATCAAAAGAAGATTTATAGCGTAAAACAAAAACTATATACAACATTTTAAAAAATGCATAAGATTTTATATATTTTATATATTAAAAAAACTTACAAATACAAAGAAATTCTTAGAAATAAAGAATGAAAATATATGAATAGAATCTAAATAAAGAATGGGTGATAAGATTGTAGAGTGGGTGTGCTCAAATAAGATAAATGGTGTATATTTGATAAAACGTATATATTTTTGGAGACAAAGAGGAATGACACACACACATATGAATATATATATATATATATGTATATATATATATATGTGTGTGTGTGTGTGTGCGTGTGGGTGTATTCATTAAATGTATAGTAGCTTTTTTATTTTCATTTATTGTATTTATATTTATACCTGTTATTTCGTTTTGATATTCGTCGGCGTCTCTTATTTAACTTGGCTTAATCCGGTGACTGCCGTTCGAGCTTGAATACCAAGGATCCGGATCAAATTTTGCAAAGGAACCAGACATATATACGGGATATTCATTGTACAAGTCTGCCGATAAACAAAATGGCTAGTCAAAATCTTGAATTTAATTTGAAATAAAAACATGGTAAAAATGCGTTAAATATCATGCATACGTGATTCTACTTAATCTGGGGAGAAAAAGTTGATCCATTACCGGAATATTTCCGTTCTCTTGTTTGAAGGAGTTGATGCTGGACCAACACTGCTGGGAGCAATGGTTTTATATAGTGTTTTTAAACCCCCGAAAAATGTTTCATGGTAAACAACTGATAATTCCTAAAACTTTAAGACTATTGTGAGTTTGAGGAAACAGGGTTTTAAGCGATTACAGGAGATAAAATGACTTACTAACAAAATTATTTTCTAACGAAATATTAAAAATAAAATATGTTTTTTATTATATATATATATATATATATATATATATATATATTAAAATAGGCATAGTTTTTTCCCCTCTTGACCAAAATACAATAGGTTTTCAACAACATATGCCACACAAAAATTGATTATGTTTACACTATTTGCGATTACCTTATTTAACTATCGAATATCATTTAAGACATTAATTCGTAATATTAAAACATTAGATTTAATCCGATGAGCACCAACGTCATAATCGTCATAACCGACAGAGGAAGTAGTTCCGATTTCACCCCCTATTCTCCAAGTACTACCAGCCTCATCCACTTACAACGCGTAATATACTCACAGGCGGACTTAGTTTTAAACACCTTCGAAGTTAATTGATCTATTCCCTATTACTCATACAATTTAGCTTCCCTTCGTCACTACAAATACTAACATCTCCCCATACTTGATCCTCACAGTTTGATTGGCTGACACTATCCATTCCAATATTCATGGATTATTGGAATTATTACATTCACTTTACTTAACAAACACTACACCACCTTGGAATTACAGCCACCTATCGCAATTTAACAGTTTGCTTTTATCTTTCCTTTTTTTTCTGGGATTATTTAAATTTACATATTTTTCGTTCTCTGTTTTTATTCTACTAAACACGGAGTTTCTTTACATTTACAATTTTTCTCGTATCGGCACAACGAGCGAGCGAGAGAGAGATGGAGGGAGAAAGGGAGAGAGAGAGAGAGAGAGAGGGGGGACGACACGGTGGGAGATTAAAACATCCTAACAGTAGGGATAGAGAAGCAGAGAGAGATTAAATCATTGTATTGGCAGATAGTGAGAGAGAGAGAGAGAGAGAGGGTGATATATTAAATAGAATAAAAGCTAAAGGTATTTTCTCATATTTCCTAGCACAGTGGGTAGGGATCTCGTCCTGTAACCTACTTGTACGTTCGTGCCCAACTAAAGCATTTACCTTTTTTTTTAATTAACGTTATCGAATTCATACAGTTTTTTTATTTGTTTTTTTTTATTATGAAAATGAAACGAAAAACCTTTATTTTCTTTTTGTTTTTATGTTTGTATTATTTTATTAAGGTTTTATTTTTTACGGTGATATATGAAAGATTTTAAAAATGAAAAATACACGAAAGAAGTGTCGTTTCATTTCATTACAATAGGCTTCAATGTTTTCATTAGTAAATAAATTTCTTCTTGATAAAACTTTGAGACGACCAAGGGGAGAGAGATAACATCATCATATCGGCAGAGAGAGAGAGAGAGAAGAAGAAAAAGGAGAAGAAGAAGAAGAAGAAGAAGGAGTAAGGGAGGAAGAGGAGGGACAGAAACAGAAACACAAAAAGAGACAGATACAGTGAGAGAGAGATAGAGAGAGAGAGAGAGAGAGACTTAAACAACTTAACAGATACGAATTGAGCTAATTTCATTAACGCGTCATTGCTGTGTTTGAATATAATTAATACTACCGCATTTTCACCTACTAGATTCGCGTCCGTGTCAAAGAAAAGGAACACGTTTATTTTTTAAATAATTGTCATCGAATCTATTTAGTTATATTGTTTTTTCCGTTTTTTTTCATATTAAAATGGAAAGAAAATCATTCATTTGTTTCGGTTTTTTATATATAAGTTTTATTTTTTTATGATGATATGTGAAATAATTTAAACTAAATATTGCTGTTAATACACAAAATTTCCAAATTATAAATACACGAAAAAGGTGTTGCTTTATTTCCATACAATAGGAGTCCGTGTTTCATTCGTAAATACATTTCTGCTTCTAAATACAACTTAGAGACGAAGAATTTTTATTCGCGAGGCCAGGCTGTCTACTGCCTCTTACTTTGTTCCCCCTCAATGATATTTTTTCTGCTTTTTACAGCAGATAGTTGCTCAATACTCTTATTACACAACCTTTCCTAATCCGTTATTGACATTTCAATTGCCATTCATACATATTCCGAAAGCCGTTTGTAAGATAAGAATGTCGGGGATTGCGGAGCAGCAGAAGCAACAACAGTTGCAGCAACAATAGGTATAACAAAAACAAAAACAACAACAACGTTACTATAATTTTATCGGGTGGTGGCACGCTTCTACTGGGAAACGAACGTTAGCAGGTATTGCTGCTTGTTTATGATTATATATATATATATATATATATATATATATATATATATATATACATATCTTATTAACTCTTCACCCCAAACAAGGCAAGTGCCACTTTAAAGTAGGGGACTACTACCGGTGACAATTTGCGGGGGCATTAAGAAGGGGAGATCAGTAGAAGGATGTTTGTTTACATTACACTTGAACTTCTGCATATCAGTACAGTTGGGAAAGCAGTATCCCGTTTGAGGGAACAAAGTATCGGAGTAAAAGACTTTCTTACACTTAGTTATCTTTAGTAAAGGGGTGGAATTTAGTTGCTTGTCGGGTTTGTCGAGGTTAGTCACATCGAGGAGGTACAAGTGCTTGCAGTTCGTCAGAGCAGCTACCATAAAGTCTTTGTAGAACAGGCAGAGGGATGCAACATTTCGTCGATGGGACAGAGGCTGGAGCTTAGATGTCAATCTAGGACCTATCAGGTTGACGACTCTCTTTTGAACCCTGTCCAGGAGTGAGAGACAAACAGCTGATGCCCTAACCCAAATATGACACCAATACTCCATACGTTAGTGAATGATGTCCTTATACATGTACTGGATACTTTCAGGCGTAAATAATTTTCTGGCACGATAGAGAGAGTCCATCGGTATATACGTTCACAGACTACAGTTAAGATATCTACTGTGGAACAGCCTTGCCTGAATCCATATTGTTTGTCGGTCAGGAGTTTAGCAGCTGTTAGGTGTTGGGCAAGGTTTTCATTAACTAAGGACTCAAATATTTTTGCGAAATGTGGGAGGAGGCTAATAGGGCGATAATTTAATGGATCTGTTCTTTCATCAGAGATCTTGAAGACTGGTACCAGAGAAGCGGCTTCCCGGCAGTCGGGAAGGTAAGATTCGCTAAAGCATGTATTGTATGGGAGCAATTTCAGCAGAGCATTTTTTTATTAGTACTACCGGGATGAGATCTGGTCCACATGCTTTTGAGGTGTCTAGGTTTTTTTATGATACTATGCACCTGAGAAGGGGTGATTTTTAAATCGTCTAGTGTGGCGTCTGTCAGAAAAGGAATGTCGGGGAGGGAGTGGTATACCGGGTGCAGTGTGGAGTTTGAGGCAAACCGACTAGCAAGCAGGTTTACCTTGTCGGTTGCCGTGCACGCCATTTCTTGATTGTTTGATGGTGGGGGAATCATTTACTGCCCATTATTTACTACACTGTTGTAGATTTTCCAAAAATAACGGGTTCCCAATTTCTGTGCTTCAATGCGTTTCCTGGTGGTTTCAGTGTAATATGCCTTACCAGTCGCTATTACTCTCTTAAAATTATTTCTGGGTTCTATATACTTATATCTGTTTGAATTGAATCTGCGGAACGCATGCTGCCCTTGAGAAAAAGCAACTGCACAAGCAGAGGTAAACAATTGAGGAGAGTGGGTTTTCTATAGAATTTCCCTGTGGGAACATGTGCCTCTATTGCATTTTTTAACAATTCAGTGGTCTAATTTGCACACTGTTCAGCTGGGAGAGAAAATATATTTTGCCATGGGGCACTTTTGATGAGTTCCCTGATGGCTTCCCAGTCAGCATTTTTGTAATACCTCGTTGTTTTGAGTAGTGGGTCTTGAGATTTAAGGCGAAAATTGAGGGTGATTTCTACCATTATCAGAGCGGGATCAGCATTCCCTAGTTGGGTGTGGGTATTTGTTGTACAATCATCGGGAACTGTTGTCAGAAATAGAGCAAGAAGTGAGGCATGTTAGTCTTGCTGGTCTGGGAAACGTGTCGGGAATATAACAGCATAAGGTAGGGAATGGGATATAGCGAAGCTCTGTGTTGTGCTACCAGCTACAAAACAAAAGAGGCCATCTAGAACATACGCTGTAGAACGGAGAAAAAAGGAAAAAGACCAAAAAGCCTAGTGTTTTGATGTGATGCTTTGAATGTAATAAATTAGTTATGACTAAAGTTTCATTTCATTCGGAGAAAACAGTAAGAGACAGGGACTAATTGGAACTTGGCCCGTTTTTTATGGGTCACACTGTATATGCAAAATATGTATATATATATATGTATATATATATATATATATATATATATATATATATTTTCTTTCTCTACGTATCTTTGTGCAATTTTGACAATTGGTCAAACCCATTGTCTAATATTTTATATATTTATGGCTAAACTAAGATGGCCAATATATTTCTGAGATTAAATGAGGTTCGACGCATATTTCATCATCTTACAATATATGTTGATTTAATTCGCTGAAATTATTCATTTTCTAATCCTATATTATATTATGTAATGAATATAATATTATCCTAATTATATTTAATAACGACGTCAATAACCTTTAAATGTAGTTTATTACATACCCATCCCCACTTTTAAAGGTTAAGAGGCCACTCGAGGATAAGGTTAAAGAGTGTACACAAGAAATTGGGCAATATAATAATCGTTGATAATGGAAATCCGCTAAAATTTTTTACTTATATGGAACGGTTCATAAAAAAATGTGTTTACGTCAGACTTGAAGACAACTATATTGAGTAACTGATGTGGAACGGCTCATCAAAAAGGTATTTACGTTAGACAACCATATTGTAGTCATTTGGAAAGCAGGAAACCGGAAGATAATTCCACGGGCGTGCAGTTCTAAGAAAGAAGCTTTGTCCATGGAACCTACGTTTATGTTTAGGCAATGATAAAGAGTGGAGGAAATTAGTAATAGTGTTTTCTGCTAGACGGGTGCTTCTTGTGAAAGTCTGGCGAGGGGGGAATAGATTGGAGCTCAGCCGAACACTTTCCATGAAAATAACGATAAAGCAGAGAGAAACTCGCAACATCTCTTCTATGAGAAAGAGGTCACAGGGAAGAGGATTTTTTTAGCTCTATTATTATAAAATTAGTGTCATGATCCATTTGTGCTCCAAATAGAAACATTCATTTACAACACGCCCCAATCATATCAATGCATCTACTGTTGGTTTGTTATCCATTATATGTATATATATGTTCACATCATGCTTAATCATTATTGGTTTTGACTACCTCTTTGAAATTCTCCCAATTTTTCAGCACGAGACGTACTATTATTTTGTATGACAAAACCAATGCACGTCCTTCTGAATCTTCGAGTCTATATGGTATTTTTTTAATACATTTTCACCCCAAACAAGGCACATTGCCACTTTGGTGTAGGGGGCTACCATCAGGGGCAACGGCTACTGGGGTACTATGTAGGGATTTTGGCAGCAAGAAGTCGGTTCACGTTACACTTTAACTTCTATACGCCAATACAGTTGGCAAGCAGGGACCTGGAATGGAATTCGAAAGTCTAGTGGTTCTGGGGGAAAAAGTCTACTGGAGTAGAAAGATATTTTACATCTAGGGATCTCTACTTCGTGGGGATGGAATTTATCTGCCTGTCGGTTTTGTCGGGGGTGTTTACATCGTGGGGACACAAGTGCTTACAGTTCGTCAGAGCATTTACCATTAAAATACTTGTAGCACAGGCAGAGGGATGCAATATTTCTTCGATGGGACATAGGCTGAAACTTGGATGCCAGTTCACAATCTATCAGAGTTGCAACTCTCTTTTGAACCTTGTCTAGGAGCGAGAGACTAGTAGCATATGCACCAGCCCAAATATGACAACAATACTCGATACATGGGCGAATTTTGACCTTATAGATATACAGAAGACTTTCGGGTATTAGTAGTCTTCTAGAACGGTAGATAGAGCTTACCTTCTTCTCAGCGGTCCTGGCAATGCTTTCAATGGAATTGTTCCAACTCATGTTTCCTGTGACTTTGAAAGATGCACTTTCAGGTCAAGAGGCATTGACTATTGCGATTGATATTAGAGAATGTTTCTTGTAATTCTGGAAGGAAACCCGTTTAGTTTTGGCAGCATTGAATGTGGCCATCCATGTTTGTCCTCAGTTCACTACAGATTGGAGGTCATTCTCTAGTGTTTCTGCCATTTCTTTAGATATGCGTTTATTTGTTTTCCTGTCGTGCCTGGTATAGAGTGCGGTGCCATCAGCATATATACCTATCTCAGAGGTAATTTTGTCGGGGAGGTCATTTATGAATATAAGGAAAAAGCGATGTCAAAGGATAGACCCTTGAGGCACTCCCGCACTGATATCATATTGTTTAGATGTACGACCGCCGAGTACAACCTGTATTTTCTCTCATCTAAGAAGCATTTAATTATGTTTATTCTTCCAGTGATACCGTATGATTCGATTTTCCTGAGGAGACCCTCATGCCATACCCTGTCAAAAAACCTTATATATATCGAGTTACCGCTCTGTCCTCCCCCGCTTTGTCACATGGTATATATGTTCAGAGGTTACAGTGAGGATGTCTGCTGTGAAACGGGTTTGTCTAATTCCATATTGTTGGCCAGTCAGAAGTTTAGCATCTGTAAGATGGACGAGAGCTTGTTTAATTTGTGACTCAAATATTTTGACGAATAGTGGGAGTAGGCTAATGGGGCGATAATTTAATGGCTCAGAACTTTCAGCGTAAACACAGTAACTATAATACTAAAGTTTGGGTTTAGATTCTTCTTCTATCTATAGTATGCAATATAGGTATGGCAGGTGCATTCACACCTTAGTATGTAGGCAATGCAATTACCTAACACCCTTTGTGTTTCTTTAATATTTCATGAAAAACTTCCTTTTTAAATGAAACACATTGCAATTATTTTAGATTTATCGTGAGTTAATTCTCAATGAGATTATCTTTAATCTCAGGCCAGTGTGGATTGCATTTTGTTGTGATAACGTAAGTTGCAGTTTTATCTGGATAATTATAAACCTCAGATCAGCTTGCTTACGTGGGCGTGTAAACCGTTCATCCGGTTCGTGACTTCCGGTTTCAAAAAATTTTCTGTTATCTCTTTCATAACCGCCCTTTCTGTTGTTCCGATTCTAAAAGTCACTGCTCCTATTCAAAGCATACAGAAGATCAGCCTTATTTTTTTTATTTAAGCTTATCTTCGAGGTGTTTCTTACACATAAATGTAATTAAACCCCGTTGTGTAAAAAGCTGATTTAAATATTAATATACAATATACAACTATAATTATATTTTTACGCTTTTTTACTGCTTTTAGTAGCGGTCCTGAGAATTCTGACGCTTTATGTTTTTTCAGGGCTTACTTAAAAGATATTATCTCTTCATGGAGGGGCTAGTTAAATCTTGATTTTAAAAGTGCTTATAGTAGGGCCTCAATAATTTTACTTAGTGCTTGCAGTAGTTCTCAGGGGTCGGGACTTTCTGTGTTTTATATTTTACAGCCATCACTCTAAAAATGTTTTATCACGACAAGAAAACACGATATAATATCAAAATTACTTTTTATTTTGAACATTTTTCATTTTACCCTTTAGGTTCTTACGAGTAGACTAGTAATATATTTAAAAAAAATAGCGCGGCTCGTAAAATGTCAAAAAGAAACATAAATAAAACACCACATTTTAAAACGTCGTAAATAACTAAATGAAAACAAAATAATGACGCCGCGGAAATACCGAAATGCTCTCAAAGTGAAAAGTGGCAAAGAAACAAGAACAACAACATCACCACTACCACCACCACCACCACCAATAATAATAATAATAATAATAATAATAATAATAATAATAATAATAATAATAATGATCGGGGGAGCTTACGGAACAAACGTCTATACATTTCTCTCTGACGAAACAGTCGAATCCCTCTTTGTTGAACAATCTCAGTAAGTCGTGACATGCAAGAGTGGGTTTTGTCGATGGTTCTTGTTCTTTTTTGTTACACTTGGATATGTGTCTTATTAGTGAGGAATAACCTTGATTTAATAAAAAAAATCCAAGAACAAAGTTCTACGAATAATTTAAATTAATTTATTGATAGCTTTGTTGATACAAGATGTATTTTTAAAAAAAATTCTAAAAGGAATACAATTTGATTTGTTTCTTAATGATGCTAAACAACTAACGAATAAATAAATACCTTAAATGTGTAAATAAAAATTGATTCGATATGCGCTAAAAATATGACCAAATAACTTCAGGTATTGTTTAAAAAAACAAAAAGGAAAAATATAATAACAATATTTATACAATAAGGGGAACGGATGTAATTACCAATCAGGAGTTCGGCCCGTGCACGGCCGGCAATTGATAACATACTGGGGTATATTAAGCTCTGCTAAGGTTAATCAGCGATAGACAAATCGTCAATAAAAATGTACGCAGACGACTTTTAATAAAGGAAACAAAGGAGAAATATGTTAATCGCACACAAAGATATATTGGTAAATAAAATATTTTGAAACAATGTAATTTGATCATTTTTTTAATTTATTTCTTTAAATTAGAAATATCACATTTTTTTTGTTTCATCTTTATTTGTTGTTAACAAATTAATGTCTTTGTACTCTCAGCTGTGACCAACTTCCGGTTTACTCATTGTATTTCATAACGCAGCTTTATATAAAAAAAATAAAAATAATAAATTTTGCATATCATAATGCAATAAAAATTTGGATCTTACTATAGATTTTGAAACGAACACAGTTATTATTTTGTAATTGATTTCTTTTAAATCATTTTCCTATCGTTATTTGTTGTTTATTAAAAAATCTCGCCTATATAGTATGTATTAAATTTTGGCGTGAAACCAAAGATCCCCAACCGAATTCATGAAACAGAATCGAAGAAGAAATGTTTTAATCACGCACATATATATATATATTGGACAAAGGAAACATTTTTGTAAAATCAGGTAAATAGACTACTATTAAAATGTTATTTCTTTTGAAAAATTGTCTAATGTATGTATGCATACCGGGCATCATAAATCGGAGTCTTAAACTGGGACCAAAAAAAAAACGGTTTAAACATCAAAGCAACCAAGAAAACAATAAAGACGATTTTAGTTTTATAATCATATATATATATATATATATATATATATATATATATATATAGACAGACAGACAGACAGACAGAAGAGAATGGGCAGTAATGGAGACAGAGAAAGAAAACGAGACAGACAGGCAGAGAGAAGCGAGCTGCGTATGAATTCGATCAGAAAACGAAATTACAGAATTTCTTTACAACTGATAAATAAAGCACACGCACACAATATATATATATATATATACATATGTATACATTATATCAATATATATATATATATATATATATATATACATGCATAAAGAGAGAGAGGAAGGAGGAGAAGGAGACAGAGTGGAAGAAAGAAAGAAAGAATGAAAGAGCAATGAAAGATATGTACGTCTTTGTAAATAAGAAGTCGCCAAATATAAGTTATCCCATACGTGAAGTACTATGCATTATAGTTAAACATAAAACTAAGGTTGCCACATTAAAAATCATAATCAATTCATGAGATTTTTTATTAGGAAGAAATCATATGTGTTGTTGCTGACATATAAACACAGAAATAAACCATGCCGAGGAGAAGGCTGAACATAGAGAAGAAACTGATATCGATGAAACAAAAAATCCTTTATCTATTAACCTCGGACGTCAGCGTAAATCTTTTTTATGGAATTCTAAAAACAGTAAAACGTGTAATTGGAGTGCAATCATATCAGACAATGAAATTTATGAATGTAAATGTATAAACATCTCTGAATTTACACGCAAACTAAGGTTTCATTCGTTTAGATACACGTTAATAGTGAAAATGTCTAACAGTGCTGTCGAATAGAAATACAATGAAATAAAGCAACATCGAAAAAGATATAAACGACAGAAAGTAATGAAGTTTAGTATTGACAGGCAAACGACGGGTTCAATCTAATTGCATACGTCTATATATCTACGAACTGAAGTTACTGTAATATGCGACTTGGAGATAAACAACTCAGATTGAACTCGATGTAGCTAGAAAATACATTGTTGTCAGTTTTCCAGGTTTTATAAGCATATTGGATTAAATTAGCTAAACAAAAAAAAACGATATTAAATGTAGTTTCTTTAAAATCGACACAGCGCATAACATTAATAGTTTCACAATAATGTAAATTTTAATGTTAATTATATATATATGTATATATATATATATATATATATATATATATATATATATATATATATATATATATACACGTTTCATTAAATAGCACGGATAACTCTTGCTTGTTTTTCTTGTAATCCTCCTTTTCTCTTTGTCGGACCATTTTCCGAACGTTTTTCCAAGTGAAAAAAGAAATTTCCCATAATCGCGAACGTTTTCGACCTCCATTGGTCATCCTCAATCGAGTAGTAAAAAATAAAAAGTGAAATTGAAAAAATGAAAGTAGCGAGATGAAATGAAAAGACGATTAAAAGATGATTTAAAGGCGAGTATAATCGTTTAAAATCATTAAAATACGCAAAAGCACTTGAGCGTTTTGAGTCTGGTTAATCGTTGTTTTTTAATGTGGATTAACAATATATATTATAACTATAGCGGAGAAGGAATGTTTACCTGATACAATCGGAATTAAACTCCAATTAAATTTAGATATTAATATCCATATATTAATGAAATAATTTCAAACAATCTCCGCAAAGTAAGGACTTTGAAATTTGTTTCCGGAGTATTCTGTCGAAAACTAAATTGTATTTTAAATTTTTATCCACAGTTTAACATTTTTTTATTTTCCCATATATATATATATATATATATATATATATATATATATATATATATATATATATATATATATATATATCTGTGTGTGTGTATATATATATATATATGTATATATATATGCAAATTTTAAAAGACAAAAGCAATGCAGAAAATACCTGAATCATGAGAGTAAAGGAAAGAAAAACAAACTAACAAGTAGACGGGTATGTTTTAGTAGAGAAATGTCTAATTGTTTATTCGTCAATCATTGCTCACATCGCTGTATAACTATTTATTTTGCAACAAAGTTATTGGCATGTCCGGTTTATATAACATCTCTTAGTGGTATAAAAGGTTGATTAATTTTGGGAGAAAATACCTCCTATTTTCAAAAAGAAAACAAAAGTATATTCAAGATGGCGAAATAGAAGAGAACAGGACTGCAGATAGAAGTCAATAACTTACACTGTTTCGATAGAACCCCTACCGACATCCACCAACTTCTCCGAGTGATTGTTGATAACACATACTTCACAAATTTGAAACAACACCTATAAACAAGTGTCTGTCCTACACATGGGCTCTACCCTCTCCGGTCTCCGAGATATTCTTATATGGATAGACTCGAAAGACAAGCAGTCAGCACTTGCAACTCCTGCCTCCTCTTCACGAGGTATATAGTTGATATCCTCATACTCACTTGCTCCCGTGACGAAGCATCAATCTTTAACGCATTTAACAATACCGACTAGAACCTACAGTTCACCATAGAACACCCAGACAACTATGGCTCTCTCTGACTCCTGGATTTCAAAGTTAATATCAAGGAAAACGGCTATATATGTACAGAATCTACAGGAAAACAGCCTGCAGGCATTTGTTTGTACAGGTATGATCCGCATTACCCCTCAAAGACAAACTGAGATACGCACACACAGAGATTTCACGCATACACAACAAGTGCACTAATACACCCGACAAAAATCTGCACACCAACAACTTCCTATACACCCTCTCCATAAACGGCTATCCCAATTCCACCTCATCCTCACTCAGAAAAAGAAAAAAAAACGTCAGCGCCAAGCCCTCTCAAATACCTGTTTCCTCAAGCTCCCCTTCTACACCGGTACCACATTAAGACAGCACCAAACCGGGAAACACTCACCAAATACACAGGAATCTTGCTCCATATCCCACTACCCCATTCCAAATACGGGCCTATGTTTGCGTACCCACGTGGTCTATGACCTGCAATGGACTAAAAGCAACACATCTTACATAGGGAGTACCACTAGACCACTACACAAACGAATTAAAGAACATATAAACACTATAATCCCTTCATTTCACAAACATATTATTTCATGTAACAACAACAAACGTAATATTCGCCTTAGTATCCTTACCTCAGTCAGAAACGTTGGAAATCTTAGAATTGTTGAAGCACTCCTTATTTCCAAACACACACCTTCCTTGAACCACAGGCTGGAACTGAGTTCTCCCTTTATCCTTTGACCCCTAATAACAAGAGAACCCAAAGTAACAATAATATACACATTTTTAAATACATAAAAAACACATATATATATATATATATATATATATATAAATAAAAATATATATAATCTATAAAATAATAACAAGAGAACTCATAGTAACTACAATAACGAATTATACAGGGTGTTCCAAAAGTGTTGGGCATATCTTAACATGGAATATCTTGACCACTGTTAAGGATATAAAAACGTATCTGGTATATTCAGAAATCTTGTAATCTCAAATTTTCCTTATTAATATTCAAACATGTCCAATGTTTGTTTCATTGGTCACACGACACACGTCAAGCCGAGAGTCCAAATCTTGCCGAGCACGTCCCAGAATTGCATTGTCAATGGTTGAAACAACTTCTGTTATTCGTGCCTTCAGCTCATCCACGTCTCTTGGAATGGGAGGCACATAGACAAGTCCTTTCACAAATACCCACAAAAATAAATCACAAGGTGTGAGATCTTTTTTATGAAATGCATGTTTACCAAGTGTTTATGATCCAGTTTTTGCAAATTCAAGCACACAAAACGCCTTTTCTGTTTGAGTGAACGCCACTACTGTATCAGAAAAAAGAATTTTAAAAATCAATAGTCTCACAAAAAAATTAATGCATTTAGCTTTAAAATAGCACCACTTCAATCTTCCTACCCCTCATAGATAAACAAATATGAGGACTTGAAATGTGCCTAAAATTTTTGGAACACCCTGTATATATAAATAATTATATATATGTATATATATATATATATATATATATATATATATATATATATATATATATAAAATAATAAATAAATTATTATAAGAAAAAATTAAAAGACCACACACAGTTACTTACGCATGGACTACGAGGTATATATAAAACAAAACATCCACACGATACATAAAGTAAACTCGGAGATGAGATATATATATAACGAACATATAAATAGATACAGACAAAAGAGCAAGCGATATAAATAAGGAGGTAGATAATAAGATTCATATAGTAATACACATACATTAGCAAAATGTATATATATATATATATCTAAAATTAATACATAGGTAGACATCAGAATATATAAGTCTATGCATATATATATATGTGTGTGTGTGTGTGTGTGTGTTTAGGTACCACAATACATTACTCTATGCATTAATAACAGCTAACACGCTCATATTTAATGATCGGTTTCTAGATCACTTCATATTTAAAAAAAACCGTTATAATTAACTAAATTAAACTCAATAATAATAAAACAATAAAGAGAAAAAGAGGTAATGGAGACATAAACGTAAAAGAGTGGAGATTAATTGTGGTAGCCATGACGGAGAACTAGACCATATTAAGTTAACACGTAACAAATACGAGGAAAAAACACACGGGGTAAAATAAAGTAAATATCCATACATAAACAGTAAAGTAATATTCCCACTAATCTACAAAAAATACATAAAATTTTAGCCCAGTTAGCCCCTTGTATATATATATATATATATATATATATATATATATATATATATATATATATATATATATATATATATATATATATATGCGAAATATAAAATGTGTATACAGGTAGACATCAGAATACATTACTCTATGCATTAATAACACCAAACAAATTCATATTTAAGAATCAGTTTTTAGATCACCTCGTATTTAAAAAAAACAGTAAGACTAGATGAATAAAACATAATAAACTAAAAATAAATAAATAGAGAAAACACATAAACGTAAAGGACTGTAAATTGATTGTGGTAGACGTGAAGAAGAAATAGACCAGATCAAGTTTACAAGTAGCAAATACGAAGAAAGAAACAGGGGGAAAAATGAATATCCATATATAAACAGTGAAGTAATATTATAACCACTAAGTATGTATAAAAAAATCAAATGCATAAAATTTTTACCCAGTTAACCCCCTTACCCAGTAACACAATAGGAAAAAAACGAAATAAAAACAAAAACCGGAAGTAAAATATATGAAAATATATTTCTAACCACTAAGTATATACAAACAAAGAAAAGACATAAAAGTTTACCCAGTTAGTCCTCTTAAACCGTAACACAAATAAAAAAAAAATAGAAATAAAAAAAAAACACAGGCCAGGAGAAAATATATGAAAATATATTTATAGCAAGTCAGTAAAACTTTATAAAGAGAAAAAAAAAACAAGATATAAGAAATAAAGTTAAAAGGAGTTGTCTCCGTTATACTATATAATTCACCCGGCGTTCACTGGGCACTATATACAAAAATGTGTTAAGAATATATATATATATATATATATATATATATATATATATATATGAATAAATTTTTGGAGGTACAAAATTTATATATACATTTAAATAAAAGGGGCGGAAATCTCTCAAAAGCTCTTTCGACTATCATCTCGTCAGGAGAGAATCGATAGTATAAAAAATTAAATAACAATGTCGAAATAAAGAGCAAAAGTGGGGAACAAGTAAACAAATACTAAAAGTGCCAGAAAGACGATTAAAAGTAAATTTAATTGGTGAAAAGCGTTTAAAATTGCACCGCGAGGGAAGGACAAAAAAAAAAAAATAAATAAATAAATAAAAATAAAAATAAAATAAAATAAAAAAAAATAAGGGTTATCAAATTTCCCCGAAGAGATTCAACGCCTTCACCGTATCCTTCTGCCAGCATAAAGATGGTTTACGAAAGGCAATAGAGACAGACTCCAAAATTCTTAAATGATTTTTGGAGTCCGCTCTATGCAGTACCTCAAACCACTCTATTTTATACTGATTGGCACAACATGGATTATCAACCAAATGTTGGCCAATAGTCCTTCCCTCGCAGTGCCATCTTAAACGCTTTTCACCAATTAAATTTACTTTTAATCGTCTTTCTGGCACTTTTAGTATTTGTTTACTCGTTCCCCCCTTTTGCTCTTTATTTCGACATTGTTATATAATTTTTTATACTATCGATTCTCTCCGGACGAGATGATAGTCGAAAGAGCTTTTGAGAGATTTCCGCCCCTTTTATTTAAATGTATATATATATATATATATATATATATATATATATATATATATATATATATATATATATATATACGAATACTAATAGACCAGATCAAGTTAACCAGTAACTAATACGAAGAAAACCACTGGAATAAAGAATATTATGGCCACAAAATAAAACAAAAAACATGAAAATAAGCCCAGTTTTCCACCTTACAACCTTAATACACATATAAAAAGAAAGAAAAGAGAACACAAAATAAAAACACATACAAGAACAGAAAAAATATATATATATTTATAACAAACTGGTATAAATTAGTTATATATATAGTATAATAAAAAGAGGAGAACAATAATACAGTCATCTCCATCACACAATAGGGCACATGAATTTTTACTGTGATACTATAATTTAAAAGAAATAAAAATCTTAGCTGCATGATAATAATAATAATACTAATAATAATAATAATAATAATAATAATATTAAATTATACAATATTATACAATATAAAATACATATACAAAATATGTATAGCCAATGTTTATAACAAAAGGAAAAAAATACCACCCAGCCCCAGACGGTTTAAACTAATCACACATTTATGCGATCATCACCTCTATCTGCAGTCCTGTTTTCTTCCCGTCAGCCATCTCGAATATACTTCTGTTTTCTTTTTGAAAAGGGAAGGCATTTTTCTCCCGAAATTAATCAAAGTTCGATACAACCAATGGACTTTATATACACCGGCCATACTCACAACTTGGTTGCAAAATAAATAATTATACAACGAGGTGAGGAATCATAGACGAAAAAACAATTTAGATATTTCTCAACTCAAACATACCCGTCTATTTGTTAGTTTGTTTTTCTTTTCTTTACTCTCAATGATTCCTGCCCTTTCTGCATTAGTTTTGACTTTTATAACTTCCATATATAACTTTACCCGGAATGCTTCAATCAAAATACAATCTACTGTTTTATATATATATATATATATATATATATATATATATATATATATATATATATATATATATATATATACATGTATATATATATATATAAATATATATAGGGGAAGTAATTGGATCATTAAAGTATATATATATATATATATATATATATATATATATATATATATATATATATACATGAGGCGTGTAATTTTAATGATTTGCGGTAAATTTGATCCGATATATCTCATACTTGACAGCTAAAATATTTGAATAAAGATACGAAAATATGTAGATATATAAGTCTTTAAAATATATTTAGTTTGAATTTTTTACATAAAGGTATGAAAATAAGTAGATATATAAATCTTTAAAAATACTTTACAAAGGATGCGACAGAGTTCCCGCTTGTTTTCGTTTTCGTCATAAAGTAAATGTTTCTTTTCCTTAATATTTCATTGTTAAAGTTTTTTTTTTTATTCAATAAGTCTTAAGAAAGGATGTTCTTGTGAAAATTTTCACACGACATACTGTTTGAATTTGTCGAAATGGTCTTGAAACAATTGTAACTAACAATGGAATAATCTATTTGTTTGTATCAACCCATTTCTTGAAGGCTTGCTTTTTGTTAAAAGAGTATATTAATGCTCAATTATCAAACATGATAATTTTATAGCTTAATTTTTAAGTCATCTCTCCTTTTTGTCTTAAATATGAACCATTAATTAATTATATTAACCCAGTATAATTCATAATAGTACAAATTTGTCGATATATATATATACATATATATATATATATATATATATTGAGAAAGTGATATGCATGTATCTATATATAACATCACTCGATTGATGTTATCGATACGAAAACCTGACGTGCGTCATAATTGAGAATCCGAAGATCTCATTGAAACCAAAGCTCATGAATATTTCTCATTAGTAGAGTTTTCGTCAAATTCTGCGGATAGCGATTGTCAATCACGTGAATCGGTTATCAGAAACCTGGCTCTATTTATCGATATGTACTCAGCAACATAGATGTAGTATAACATGTGTATATACACGCTATTTCACCATTAGAGATCTTTTACCTGCGAAAATCGCCCATACTTTGTTTGTATACATATTATTTTATTTATTTATTATTTTATACTCCTTGAAAAAGCTTATTCTATTGGCATGCATGTTTCCAGATCATATGTCTTGTTAGCGTAGCGTGAGTGTTTCCCGTAATCTAAGACGTTCTGGCGTAACTGTTCACGCACTAGACAATAACACACATGGTCTCATGTTCGATTTTTTGAGAAAGTTAAGCTACGCTGACGAGAGATATGATTTTAGAATATGCATGCCTCTTAATTACTATTTATAAGCAATATGAAATAATAAATAAATAAATTATATTTGTGTGGGTCCAAACATATTATCAGCGATTTTCTCAGGAAAAGCGTCATTAGTGTAAGATACACTTATTAACTGCATTATCGTTTAAAAATCAGAAACAAATTTACAAAAGTTTAAAAGCGATACATAAAATATATTGATAATTTTCTAGAATTTGGTGGCGTATCAGTAAACACACCAGACCGTAATACATATAGTCTCAGGTTGGATTCTTGTGTGTATGTCTGTGTGGGTGTGTGTGTGTGTGCGTGCGTCGTGTGTGTAAAGATTCAGAATGCAAAATACGATGACTGTTCATTAGTCAATATTATCTCCCATATCACAAAATGACAGTAGAAATTCCCCCCTGGACCAAAGTATTCAATGTTTACCACAAATATGGCACATACAAATCCAATACATTTAGACCTATGGCAAATACCTTATGTAAATTTCGACAACAATTTTAGACACATTTAGTCGTGTTAAAAATACTACATTGCATCCTTAGAGCAATCACAATCGCCGCACAGTTTAGGGAAGGGGTAACTATTTTCGTTCTAAATATGTAGTCTTACCACATTACCGGAAGGAACTGTGCACGTAGTACAGATTCATCGATTACACCGCCCGTAATTGGATCATACATATACACAGATAAACCATGATTTTCCCTTTAGTAGAAAAGTAATACAGCCATATTCATGAATTCCCTCTGGTCTGATGGGAGGCCTTTTAAGTCTCTTATTGCGTAATACCATCTGATCGAACATTTTAAAGCATTAAATATGGTGTAGTTAGAACATTTATAGAGTGTCAATTCCAATTATTAGACACTTAGTTTTCACTATATAATCTAGCGACCGGAACTTTCCCCTTTAAAGTAAGTATTTTCTGTTGAAAACATATATCTTCTAGCTCTTTCTGTATCTCTTTCTCATTAAATCAAGAGCGAGCTTTACTCAAAGATAATGAGCATAAGCAAAGAGTCAATACCATGGATAGCATATGGCGTAGGATGTTTCTGAGCCAAGCAGAACTGGCTTCTGGATGACAGCGACGATGTACATTATTCTCATATGGTTTAACTGGTTCTGAAGATCATTTGGAATTGAACAAAGCGCAGGTATGATGATTGGCACGATGAAAGATTAAAATACAATTAAGCTAAATTCATAATAAAATAAGCAATTAAAGAAAATAGGTTTCACAATTAAAATTTCGCATCTTCTAGAAGAACCCTTCTTATATATATATACATATAATATTGTATATATATATATAAACATATCAACACTCGACAACCAACTACCGCATGACAATACTAAAAGATGCAACCTCCCACAACAATACGAAAATAGTTATTACCAACCACGTCACCCAACCCAGCCAAGAACCCACTATCTCTTACCCCACACCACCCACACAAACCACCAAAAATCCCCCTACTTAACAACCCCCACCGTAAAAACCCAATGGAACTAAACTACCCCTATAGATACCACCCAACACAAAACAATATTTACAAAACCTACTCCCAGTACCCCACATTACAAAACTGACCCCTAAAATACCCCCCACACAAACACAACCAATCTGAACACCCCAGGTACCATCATAACCCATACATCCCTACAAAACGACACAACCAACCTCCCAAACCAATCAACGAAACTAACGACACTCACACTCATTTTTTAGGAATCTCTCACAAAATGACAACACCAGACTAGACAACAAAAAGCCCAAAGTCATCAAACTATCTACAGAGACACTTCCAAAGTACGAAATTTAAGTACTAAAACTAGGCCTCAAATTCTGCCCAACTCCCAGATGTAACATAGCAGAGTTAAAGAAAGACCTCAAAAAATTTGAACGCAAATTTAAACTCATAGATATACTTAACGACAGTGATAACACAACATACGACTCTCTAGTAAAAAAACAAATCAACATACTTCCCCAACAAACATAACAACACAAAATGACTAAATACCTTCTTTGAAACGCTCTGGAACCTCGACCACCAACAAAAAGAAAACCCCTCCAGTAATCTAACACGAAAACAAAATCAAGCACTTTAAAAAAAAAAACAACACAATAAGAACTTAGTTATAAAGGAAGCAGACAAAGTTTGTGCAGTAGTTATAATGAATAATAACTTCTATAAAATAAAAATTTTAGAATCACTAGGGAACGAAAATGATTACAAACCAATTAGCTCTATCATAGACGGCACAACCATATCTAAAATAACAAAACTCACAAGAAAAACAAAAAATCCATAGAGACTACCCAAAATACACAAATCTAACCAGGTAAGACATGCCATCAACAAACAAAAGTCGGTATACATAAGCACCCCAAACCCCAACGACCTCACATTCAACCCCATAGTAGCAGGACAATCATGCCCAACAAGCAGACTTAGCAACCTAATATATATAGTATTACAGCCCTTCACCAATCTAGTCAGAAGTTTTGTAAGAGATAACACACACTTCCTAAGCTCCCTACCACAAACAGTACACGATGGGACTATACTAGCCACATTCGATGTTAGCAGCCTATATAGCAATATCCAACACAATCTAGGGAAATAAGTTATCGCATATTGGATTGACAAACATGCACATACTTTACACCCTAGATTCAATAAACAATTCGTGATTGGTAGCATCGACATAATACTCAATAACAACTCCTTCCAATTCAATAAAGACAACTACATCCAAATACTAGGCACAGCAATGCGTACCAAAATGGTACCGACATATGCCACCCTTACACTCGCCTTCATAGAAAAGACCCTTTATGAAAGGATAGAGCAAATGTACGGGCACAATATAAAACTCTCTTCATAAAATCTTGGAAAAGATACCTGGACGGCTGCTCTATCCTCTGGAGAACCTCATGGGGGGATATGAAAGAACACCAAACTTTGCTATAAAATCTACGCCCCCAAAAAAACTTCACACTAGAACAAAGCCGCACAGAACTACCTTCCCTAGAGATCCTAGTAACAATAAAAAACAACAACATAATCACGGACATCTACCACAAACCCACAAACACGCAACAGTACCTCCACTTCAACAGCCATCATCCTAAAAAAACTATCTAAAATCAATACCCTACTCCGTAGCACGTAGAGTCTGCACCGTATTAACAGACTAACACCTCCGTTCAACTAGACTGAATGAACTACAAATAACACTGCGGAAAAGAGGATATCCACTACCACTAATAATGAAAGGTATTGAACTGGCTGAAAAAATTCCAATAGACCAACTAAGACCCCCAGAAGAACACAAAAAAGAACACATTTTAGCATACGTATCTATATACAACACAAACAACCCAGACCTATTCACACAGATAAAAAAGCCTTATCCTCCTAAATCAGAACGACAAACTAAACAACATACTCAAAACAACAAAAATAATAAAAAGCAACGCCAACCAAAAAACTCAAAACACATCCTAACTTCCTAAAAACTCGTTCCACATACTACAAAAGGGGTTACAAAATGCAACAAACCGCGATGTTGAGTATGTGACATAATAATGGAAGGTAACACATACACATTCAAAAAACCAACACAAAAATTCAAAATAAAAAAGGATCCAAATTACACCTCTAGAAATGTAGTATATGCACTAAGATGCACAACATGCAACAACTCCTACATAGGCGCCACCAAAAATTTCAGCAATAGAGTCGCCTTACATAAGAGCAACATCAAAATTTCAGATAACAGACATCTCTATGTTTCAAAACACGTACACACATGCAGTGGAAACAGCTTCAAAATAATGCCAATCTTCGAAACAGACAATTATTTTTATTTACTTACACAGGAAAAAAAAAATTCATCACCATATTCACTCCTGAACTAAACAGAGCCTAATATCATCACACAAAAACATGAAATGCAAGGTACACTCGCATGCACATTCATACACATACATATATACACACCCAAACATAAATCAGAACCGACACATTAAAACACACACCCGTGCACGGATACAACCACACACAGACATAACACCCCTATTTCTAATACAACGCACTGAACAATTCCAACCCTACTTAACCTCGAAACCAACTACACTAGGAAACACCTAGAACCATAGTATAATATCTGTTCCAACACCTCGCTCCCTCCTCAGTCAGTGGAGGAGAACCCCCTCAGGACTAAAACAACTATCATCCCTTCTATCATCCCCCTCCCATACCTATACCCCCTCCAATTGCCCCCCCTGTGGGGAACAAAATCTCCCCCATACTAGGAACCGATCCTAGGTCTGGCCATACCCACATGGGGAGACAAATAAATAGAAACATTACAAAATCCCCTATACATATTTTAAATACACCCCTCTTTCTAAACAAACATAATATACCCGAAAAGACTAAAACGAAAAATAACAACACCAAAATCCAAGAATCCAAAAAATAAATATCAAAGTAGAATGAAAGCACCGCTACCCTTATTTCAGAGGAGCTGCCCCCCCTCCTCACACATACACATTAGTAACGACCTCGGATCACAGTCACCTTCCTAAAGAAGCAAATAACCTCATAATACTATAAAACAGTATATACATTCTCAAACCAATAAAAGCAAACACACACACGCACGCACACATGCGCAAATACACACAAACACGCGCGTGCGCACAGGCACACACAACCCACCCTACCCCACCCTAAAGGAAAAGAAAAAAAACACTAGCAGAAAGAGAGAGTGACTACAACCAGGTCAGCGGCCTGGACAAGCCCAATAAAAAGTAATAAAAATTGAACATGCCAATGAATAATCAAACACTTACAAGCCTCCACACCTTGGAAACACTTCAAATGAACTACGAAAATTGCATTTTTACATCTCCAACACATTTGAAAATAATTTCTGACGAGGACGCTTCACAGAACGTCTGAAACGCGCGTTAAAACGATTTCAATGACTTAAAAACATTATTACAATGATCCAAACATAATTCTCAATGAAAAACCAAGACACGGAATAATAAAATAATGTTAAAAAATGCACATTGTTGGTGACTACTCCCTTATTTAAATATATATATATATATATATATATATATATATATATATATTCATGTATATATCCTATACACACACGCACAAACACATACACACACACACACACAAATATATATATATATATCCGATTCATCTCTTACAATAGAGGGACTATCATATACTCCATTGATAAATTAATACGAATGTCAACAAATGTGCACAGTTGTATATATCTGTAGCGAGGAGGATGCTTTCGTCTATATGTCTGGTAGGTCCTAAAACGTCCTTTAAACCTCAGCCTGTGTCCCATCGACGAAATGTTGCTTTCATCTGCCTGTTCTGCCAGTACTTTAATGGTTAATGCTACGACGAACTGCAAGCACTTGTACCCTTTCGGCTTAAATATTCCCGACAACCCGGAAAAACAGCTAAATCCCACCCTTTACAGTAGAGATTTCTAGATGTATGACGTTTACTCCAGTAGTTTCTTCCACCGAAACGGTAGACTTTGGAATTCCCTTCCGCGTCCCAGCTTCCCACACTGTACTGGCATGCAGAAGTTCAAGTCTAACGTGAACCGATATCTTGCTGCCCAACTCCCTACATAGTACCCCTGTACCTTATATCCCTGATAGTAGCCCCCTACACCATACTGGCAATGTGCCTTGCTTGGGGTGAATATGTAATTTAAAAATATGCAATACCTACAGTATAATTCGGCATTGGTCCGCGGTGTTTAGATGCCGTTTTATGCGGATTTCGATCCGTATCTTTGATACATCTTATATTTTCTTCTTTTTTAATCCTAAAATTATTTTAGTAAATTTCGTTTTTTTTTTACACCTTTCTGATCAACGTAGCCCCCACACAGTGGATGTAACGTGCCAGTAACACTGCAAGATCTTTGACTTGTCCCCGTTAGCAAGTATTTTTCCAGCTGCAAACAACCTACATTGGCGAGGTTTGAAGGTCATTATTTATTGAATGGCGTGCAAAAAGAAAACACAGGATCAACATCGACTTTCTGTTCATATAAGAATTTATGTGGTTTTCGCTGTATAGTTCTACAATTAGTTAAACAACTTTATCTAATGTTACTGCTTGTGCTTGGTTGTTGGATACTATGTGTTGTTAAACAGACATATAAGTAAACTCTGAATCACATTGTCACTATATGTGTGTTGACGTTTTTGCAGTTTTCCCGGAATCAGTTACTTGACAATTGTAAAGTTTTATTAAAGTACCGTTATATTCTTCTTTTATGTTGCAAAAATAACTGATATTTTAAAAATATAGAAACACGTAAACTTACCAATCTTAGAAATAAACTTGCTTCCAGATCACGAAAAAACACATTAAGAAATTTACGTGCGGTGTATGAACCTACAGACCACGTCATGCAAAAAAAAACAAATAAACAACCAAAAAAACACGTAAATGATCAAGTCTTATAAAATACGTTTTTTTTTTTTTTTTTTTTTTTTTTTTTTGCTAATGACATAGAAAATGGCTTTACCGACGATAGATAAATATAAATAACGGTTTAGATTACTTCCGAAATTATCGGAAGTATTCTCCGACAATACTTAACTTAGATCACACCATGACTTATGCACTAAAGTTCTGTAAATCTTAAAGAAAATTTGTTCCGGCGTTTTGGAGTCAGTAAGAACGAACTAAGACACACGCAGAAATAAGGTTGCATTAATATAATTGTAGAGATAAACGGTAAATAAATATTACCATACAAACCTAAAACCAACTTCAAATTCTATACACAAAAAAATTATAGATAGATGCATAAATAAAGCGCACACACGTTGCACCTCAAACGGAGGAAAATATCAACAGTAGAGGAGGTAGCAAGCCATGCGTCATTACATATAGGGCTTTCCTAAAAATTACTGTCTCTATAAAACATCACAAATTCATCTTTCATTAGCTGAAGGGCACCAACGTGAGAATAATAATTAAAAAAAATAACAGGTTTCGCATCAAATGTAGGAAATGAAATTATATGCAACACCCTCTCTTTTCGCCTTTCTCTCTCTTTCTCTCTCTTTCAACACACACCCACACAGATATATATATATATATATATATATATATATATATATATATATATATATATATATATATATATGTGTGTGTGTGAGTGTGTGTGTGTGTGTGTCTGTTTGTTTATATACTAGCTGACCGGCCGGCGTTTCCCGGTCGTGCAATACGCTTTAATATACTAATTTAATTTATACAGATTGCGTTTATATGATCATAGAATCAATCCTTTATCTATTATTATACATTACAGAGAACAATTTGTCATATTCCTTAATTGCAAAAAGACAAAAAATAAAAAACATAATGATAAAAATATTGTTCATTCAATTCTGTAGGTGCTTGTTTAAATTATCACGTCAGTTGATATTTAGGTTTAACGATGAATGCCCTGGAAAAGTCACTTTCGAATTAATTTGTTTTACAATTGTTGAAGAGCTACATATAAGGACTAAGAAACATGACAATAATATGCTAACATACTTATCAAGCCAAAACATTATAAAATGCCTATCGTTACCTTGTCTCACTTTCTGATTCTGCCTGCAACTCAAAACAGGATTCTTACCTCCTACTGTGCGCAAACCACCACTATCCACCATAATCTCGTCAAGATAACCAATCAGTCACATTTACTTAACGATGTATTGACGAAAGACCATAAGAAACATATATTGTTAGAAATGTGTTTGATTACTTTGTTATGGAACTTGACATTTTATTTTCGATTTTCCTTCATCTACTTTTTCAATCTTTCGATTTCTTAAACTCCTTTATTTTACTACAATCATTGGTTGTTATTGTCATTTTTCTTTCATTGTTTTATTTTTCTCTTTAAATAAATATGCCTGTTCAGGCTTTTTTTAGAATAGTTTATCTATCCGTGAAACGTAGGTGCACGTGACGACAATACATTAAGCTCCTTTGTATATACCCTCTACCGTCATAATTACAATTTTCTTTTGTGATTGTGTAATATGTGTATGGTTATGATATAAAAACCTTAAAATATAAACCAATCTTGCCACACAATGAGGTATGTAGATATTAAAAAGTGGACACTAAGTAGTAAATAGACCTAACTATGGTGGCATGTTTTTTTGTTGATTTCTGGGCCAATGTATGGTGTAATCCTTTTAATGCTAGGAATTCATTTAAAGGTCAGACAGGAATAATTAAGCTGCATAATTTTACATGCGTTGGAGACATTAGGAACAAAATTCAAGCATGATTACATAATCTCCCAAACAACCTTGTTTAAACAATCCAAATGTGCTTCACTATATTTCTGGGAAATATACGTTGCAATCCATCAGGAAACGGATCAGTGGATTTGTGAAGGAAGATTATCTTGCTTACTATCAAGTAATGCTGGGTTATAAAATAAGGCCTAAAACCCCATATTGTAAGACGCTATGTATTGAGCAACTTCGACAGTGAACAAAAGGACAGAAAGTCGCTATGTTTCAGTACTCCAATGGTTTGGTGTGAACCGAAAAAACACATTTCGACGAGTGCTATTTGTGCAGTCACAAACAACGAAAATCGACCCGAAGAACAGGAATCCGTTGGTTTATTCAAATCTCAAGTCTGAAATTAGTCCCATTCTACACTGCAATGAAATTCCTGTTCCTCTGTGTAAAGGGGTGCCTGAATTGGAATCGTCTGGTTCTGAAGAAAACCATGTCTCTGTTTTGGCCCATAACAGTATTGAATTAACTGGTTCTGATATTGCTTGTCCTACTTCCCCATAGCCACAAGTGTTTTCTTAAGGATAACTTAGTGGTCTGACTAGAAACTCCAAACTTACGGATGAATCTTCTGAACTTTAACTTCAAGACATAAAGAAAAAATGTACTTCACCTATAGAATCCGTCATATTGCATTCACACCACATTTCACTCAGGAAAACGACATTGCAGTCCTGTTGCCAAAGGTTTACTCTCGAACAGTATTATTCTGAAGATTGGCGTATGTTTATAGACGGTTCCAAAATGTTCAAAAAGCGTTCTATTTTACAAAGGAAACATATGGATCAGTAACGGTTGGCTATTCAACGCTTCTCCAAGAAAAATATAATTAAATAAAATTTGTTTCGGAAAAGTGTTCATACATACAATACAAATGGATCATAGATGTCAATTTAGATACAATTAAGTTTTTCGGGCTACAAAGTGTTAACCTAAAATGCCCTTGCTTCTTGTGTTTGTGAGATAGTAAGGCAAGAACAGAGCATTGGGTAGAAAACATTCGGCTGTGTGCACTGAAAAGATTCCTGTTTTTTTTTTTAATTTTCTGACTTCTAATTTCGTCGACCATTCAAATATTTGGTTTCGTTGCCGTCATATAAAGCTAGCATCATAAATTCTTTCTATAGGCTCTTGAGAAAATAGTGTGTTTCAAATATATTTGTATGAAACTTCTTGACTTTACCATCGATAAATTATTAATTGGAATTTAAGATAGACCCCAGATAAGTATCCATAGAGCATCAGGTTACATTTTATACACAACGATTTTTCCCGTCTTCCATAAAACCAAAGTGATGTGGGTGACGACCGAAAAGAGCGCTTCCAGCAAGACATCAGCCACATAGATGTTCGTTATCAAGGTTTTTAGGGTGCTACCATTATAGAAGACTATTTTTGAGTATCGATGATATCAAAGGCCCCTATTCTAAAAAATGATGATGTTTAGACGTGGCATATTTTTAACTTCAAGTTTTAATTGTAAATATACTGGTGAGATTTGTATCTTAACGATACATAAAAATATTGTTTTTTTTTATTTGACTGTGTTGATTGTAGTTATCGGCTTCATACAGAGGGGGTATACAATAGCAGTGAATACTAGCCCTGATAGGAAAAATCGACAGCATTTCTGGAATCAGCGGCCTTGAAATAGGTAAAAACAATTGAAAAATCTTAGCAGTTTTTAAATTGTTTTCTGTCGGTGTTATTATTGTTTATACTTAGTTGAGACATTGCGATACTTCACCGATTTCAGAGAATGCATACAGACACATGAAGTACACGTTTAAAATTTAATAAACACCGCCTTAGTTCAGGGGAAGGGTACTGTTTGAATGGTATGTGCGTTTCATCTATAGCCATTTAAATTAGTTGATTAAGTACACTGACAGCGATTCCTCAATTCTGTAAATGTATTTTCCAGGTGTAGATAAATGTCGGTAGAAAACACTGGACGGGCGGATGAGCACGCTATGTGGCATCAAAATTCCAAACGGTTAAACTAAATTCGTAAATATTTGGTAAAACACCGTAGTCCTTGAGTATTTTAAAAAAGCGTATGGAAGGAATTCTCACAGAGATATGAAAACAGAAACGAAAATAAACGTCAACGACGTTTGGTTAGTGTCCACACACGATAATATCATTAAGAAACTGTAAAAATAAAGCCTTCAGAAATATCTAAGCAATAAATACAGACTGTCAGGAACCACTCACTTTGGAATAAAATTCAAGAAAAATCTGCTGAAAGGACAATGATCTTTATTAATATAAAATATTTACGGAATAACTACTTTGCAAAAGGCAATACACTATTTAAACATGTATAACACTGAGTCCAGTGTTGCTTTCTAATCAGGATCATTGCACAACGCCTGAATATAAGGAATAGATTGCTTCTAGTCAACAAGGACTCAGCGTGTATAGAAAAACTGTTTTAAAATTGACATCCTTTTCTCATTATTATATAAACCTAGTTTATTATTGACATTAGTTTCATTCATATTTTCTAGTTAGGATGCTTTCCAGAAGGCATTGTGTACTTACTGGAAAGAACACCTAAAAGTTGCCAACAACCTAAGCAACGTGATTTTTGTGGAACGAAAAAGAATTAAACCTTGTGATACCCACTCAATCGACTCGATTATTCTCTGCTGATGTGTTTTCATTTGGTCGATGTCAATAGAGGCTAAGTTCTGTGTCTCGGTCTCAAATAATACGTTTGGCAAGAGAAAACTTCATTATAAAATCACCATACTGCTGATTTAGAATGTAGAACGATTTACCAATAATTACACATCTATTATGACCCTACTTTTACTCATGAAACCATAATATATATCTGATTGCTTGGATTATTATACCCACTAATACAGAAAGTTTTAATATATATTGTTCCTGATATTTTCTTATCTGAATATTCGACCAAATCATTTTTTACTCCGAGAGAAAACTTTTTTGTTTTCTGCCCTGGGTCAGTGAAAAATATACTCCTTTCAAACTTAGGATATTCTAGTTTTATTTCGATATGATATAAAATTCGCTGAAATTTCACAGCTAAATATCTGGACACTTGAGTGGGAGCAGGTAGCCTCCATCCATCAATTTACATATTAAATTAAACGTTTCGACGTTTAAAAAGCTTCCAAACATTTATAAATATAGAAATCTACTATCACAGTATATTGTTAAATATCTTTTAAATGTAGAGTTCTTGAAAATAACAAGGGGCATACATTTTACTTGTACGAATTAGATTTTTCATCAACATATGTGATGTCGCTAGCCTCAGTTTCTGTCTAATATGATCGGTGTTCTTCTGAATTATCTCATGTAAGTCACAATACTTTCCATATGACTGTTATGTGTTATTTCTGTTCATTAATTCGCTATTTTGAGGCGTCAGTTTTATATAGACTTCTATTTCAGGAACAAAGAACATAAGGTTTGTAAATTTGAGTTATTATTGAATGCTGTACGTTTCCTTGTTGCCTTTTTTCGAGCTTATATCTTATATGTATTTCCTACTTTTGTGAAACTCATTTTTCTTCACTTATTACATACTCTCTTCTGAAGGGCATTGATAAAAGTAGCAATAAAGAAATAACGGAAAAACAATAAATTTATTTGAGCATATCGAAGTAAATTTCAACAAATATCTATTTAATATGTTATACTATGTTTATTATTATCAATACTATAATCATAATATGTTTTATACTCAATACGTTTCAACATAACACTAGTGGTAAGACATAAAAAAGCTTGGAACTGAATGGAAATCAATCCAAAATATTTCCAATAATTAAGCCGTCGTGTTGATGCAACAGAGTGTTGGTGTTTTCTCTGTTTGATACAAACCAAACCAAATGTATATCCTGGTATGAAAATTAAAAAGAGGATTTATAATATATAAAAAGAGAGGAAAAAGAAAACCTAACAAAATACCTAATATAGGCTATAAATTAATCGTCTGTTATTACATCCGTCATATATTGTAAATATGACTGGAAATAAAATATAACGAATTTTGTCAGTGCCTTTGTGTGGACTTCGAAATATGCTTATTGTTTGTTGTAAACGGATCCTCTAAAGTGTATTTTCTGATTGTAATTTTCACGCCGTGAAATAAGGAAAAGTAAAAGACTCGAACAGTAATTACTTCCGTTACAGATGATATGTAGTACATAGATAGTAGGCATATAAAGCTCGAATGACACAATGGCGGTACGAAGACAACGCCCGATTACCACATTACTTGTGGACATGTCCATGTATGTGGAAGTTGCTTTTAGCGTGAGAGTTAAATTACCTCCTTACAACGTTGCACATACATGTGTTCTGGGAGTCTGTATTAAAACACACACATACACACACACACACACACACACACACATATATATATATATATATATATATATATATATCAAAGGCCTTCGACAAAGTATGGCATAAGGGTCTACTTCACAAGATTTCCAGCTACGGTATAACTGGAAATGTTTTCTCAATCATTAAATCATTTCTCTCCGATAGGCTCATAAGAGTAGTGGTAGATGGTAAAAAATCGGAGGCCTGCAATATAAATGATGGAGTCCCTCAGGGGTCAATCTTGGGCCCAATTCTCTTCCTGATCTACATCAATGACCTCCCTAAACACATACTTAAATCATTCGTTGACATATATGCTGATGACACGACGATCTATGGCAACCCATCAAAGGCTGTAAATGACGAAGTTCTGTCTGATTCTCTCTCCTCTGATCTTGAGCGCGTGGTTCAGTGGGGGAAGATGTGGCTAGTTACCTTTAATGCATCCAAAACCAAACTCCTATCCTTACATCATCAACGCTCTGATCCCCAGCCGGCATCAATTGTGATGGATGGCTCTCGTCTGGGTGAGGCCCCGTGTTTTGACAAGCTTCTGGGTTTGACCTTTACTCCTGCTCTGAAATGGAACACGTACATCAAGTCTGTTGCCAAGGTCGCTGGAAAGATGGTGGGATCCTTCTACCGCTCCAGAAGATATCTCACTACTGATGCAATTCTCTATCTATATAAAAGCCAAGTACGACCAAGGATGGAATACTGTTGCCATATCTGGGCAGGAGCTGCATAAAACAGCCTATCATGCCTTGACAGAGTACAAAATAGACTCTGTGGTTTAGTGGGGGTTGCCCTTTTCTCTACCCTGCAACCCCTCTCCCACAGAGGAGACGTTGCAAGCCTATCCTTGTTTTATCGTTATTTTCATGGCAGGTGCTGGTCTGAACTCCAATCCCTGGTCCCCCCCTGCCAATCTTTCACGAAAAACACCCGTCTAGCTGAATCCACTGTGAAAAATTTCCCCCACTCTATATCTGTGCCTGAATCAAAACGCGGATTTCATGAACAAAGCTTCTTTCTTAGAACTGCACGCCTGTGGAACTCTGTTCCGTCTGCCTGCTCCCCTCCGGACTACAACTTGGATGTCTTCAAGTCTAATGTTAACAAATTCCTAATGAACCGCCCCCTTAAGTAAACACTTCATGAAATCTCCTGACTAACGTAATGTACTTGCAATAACCCTTATCCCTGAGTGGCTTCCGGGCCTTGATAAGTAATGATCTCTGTGTAAAAAAAAAAAAAAATTCAGAATGTTTGAGATTGTATATAATAAATTCCAAAGTCAAACTACGTCGCAACCACAATATATATATATATATATATATATATATATATATATATATATATATATATATATATATATAAGTGAAATCTGCGTGTGAGTAAATTTCCCTGTCAATTTTTAGTCTACAGATTCCGATTTGACTATAATGGCTATTGAGATTTGGGAACATCTTTTAAATCGGTTTTCGGCCAGTAATTTGGCTGCGAATGGGTCAGTTCAACGATTTGACATTTAAAACTCCGCCAATGTTGGGTCTAAACACTTGAAATGTTAGATGCAGGTTACTTGCAGATGGATTACACTTTTAATTTGATTTGAACCCAAAACAATAAATTCTAAAGGGGTCAAAATTGGGGGCAAAGTTTAAACGAAACTGATCACGCGGTCTCCACCAAATTATTCTGCCAATTTTTTCTTTGAACATTTTAAAATTTGCACGATGTGTATGCAGACATACGGCAAGCTTTTTAATCGAGTTGACCTTTGTAGACTTGACTAAACTCCTTCACTATTTCTATGTCTACAAACCTGAAATTCTAGATGTTGTTTATCTGGATATTATTCAAACATTTTAATATATATATGTATATATATATGTATATATATGTATATATATGTATATGTATGTATATATGTATATATATATGTATATATATGCGCATAAATTTATGAACAGTACATATGGCCCGAGCAAACGCGGTTAAACTGCTCGTATTTAACAAAAGGAAAGCGAAATGAAAGTGTATTGCTTGAAAACTGTGATAATAACTTAAGCTAAATAACAAAATTATATTGACCTTACGAAACGCCTTCAATATCTTTCAAACTAATTTCATATGGGCAATATTTATAGTTCACACAGGAATCTCTAGTCACCTTTGAAGCAACCTCCTCCAGTTGCAATGCCCTTACTGTAGCGTTCCAACAACTTCTGGAAGGCCTTTTAGGAGTTCCCTTGTGAACGCTCGTCAATGACATCGTTCTAGCTCTTCATCTCCTCAACCACAGTCTCTAAGTTCTTCCTTTAGGTTAAGGAATAATCAAAAGTCAAAGGAAGAAAGGAGGTGTTTTATGCCAGTCTTGATCAAAGAGTCTGTAACAAGGATGGAGGTGTGAACTGGTGCATTGACCTGGTGAAAATGACACTGACACTACTTAAAGAGTGTTGGCCTCTCTCGACGAAATTGCTTGCTTTAACTAACTTACAACTTCAACAGTTACCTTGTTGACTGCCTGCCCAGTGTAAACCCAGTACATGTAGATCATGAACATACTGTAAAAAAGAGGATCATCCTATTTTCTAAGTGAATTTTCTCTGTCTTGCATTTTGGCTCTGAGAGAGCCAGTGTGCTGCCACTGGGAACAATGTCTCTTTGTCTCTGGAACATAGTTATAGATTCAACTTTAATTGCAGGACACAACGGCATCAAAAACTGGAGGGGTGAAGAAATCATCTTGGCCCTCTCTCTCCTTTCATGACAACGTATTTCATTCTGATCTTCTCTGAGCATTCTGAGACAAGCCTCCGCGAATTCAATCCTCAGGAATAAGTGTGTGTACAGTTCCAACACTTATATCAAACCGTGCACTTATATTCACTATAGAAACACAACACTCTTTATTCATGAAATTCTTTATTATGTCAATAAACTCTGGTGCTCTGAGTCTTTATGTTTTCCACACCCCATCATGCCATACACACTTCATGTCTTCCTTAAATCTCTGCTGCTACTCAAAAACTGGTTCTTTATTACTGCAAAATGCTCCAAACGCAATCTGCAGCATCTCAGAAGTTTTGTAGTATTTTACCAAGTTTAAAACTGCATTTCATTGCATATCGTTCTATTAAGTTGCCCTCACGTCGAAATGCCATTTTTGTGACATTCACCATCTTTTACAATCAGGCTTTAATAAATTGGATTCTTATTTCTGTTCTGGCTGTTCATTTGATACTAGCATAAAAACATGCTTATTCATCTCATAATATCTATAGCAATACAATAGTGTATATTTTAAAGTATACAATTTAAAATGCTTATGCAAAAACATTCAGAAACTTATTTAAAGAATTCTGAAGGGTTTTCTTTAATTATGTTGTTGACATTCGTTGGTTATTTTGAGTTAAGATGAGTTTAGCCATGTGTCACGTAATATCGTGCAGGCAAATTCATGTCACGCAGCTAGAAATAAATTTACTGAATAAACTTTTCAGAAATTGATCCATCAACTGGCCATCTCATTCGTACCTGTTTACGATACTAGACTATTTTCTTACACAATATGTAAAAATCTCGTATATATTTAATAAACAAGGTAAAGTAAGCCATTAAAAAGGCAACATTTGACCTGTCATTTCCGAAGTTTCTGCGTACAACTGTGAAAATCTGAACTGTAGATTGCGCCATATACGCAGGAATATAAGATACTGGAATTTTAGATCGAATTGCCGAAAGTTAATATTTGGAATAAAAAACATATCTGTATAATATAAATATTTACCTGCGATTAATTTTCTGCTTAAATTCATCACCTTAAAAAAACTATATAGAAGATCATCACTTTTATATATAATTATACATGTAATATTCTATTACAACAAATAAAATGTTCATCGTTTAATTTTAATTAAACTTCGTTTCAGAGTACTGACACACGTTTGTAGAATATTCTGTTTAACTTGTGTGAGCTTGAATGTGAATTTTGCATCCTTATGAGATAATCATTAATACACATCTGATTATACACAAACAAATTAAAATTTACTTGGAATAAAGCATTACGTTACGAATAAAATGTATGCTTGCACCATAAATAGACACGTCTTGTATCGAAAATTTTTTCCGTTCTTTAGTAATATACTTTCTCTCTCTCTCTCTCTCTCTCTCGCTTTCTCTCTTTCTTTATATATATAATATATATATATATATATATATATATATATATATACATATATATATATATATATATATATATATATCTGATTAGGGATATACCCTATAATTTTATTAAACGCGAGGTTTATTGCATATATCTTTATTAAACGCGACATCATACATTTGGAATAATAAAACTACATCATACTGGCATATGATTATATCTTAGAAGTGCACTACTTTTTCTTAAATGTAGCTCAAATATAAAATCACTATAAATTTGGAACTGATAAGATAAGATCCAGTTTAAATATCCAGGAAAACTGGGAAAAATTACAAGTATTCGACAATGTGATATGTCCAACAGGATTCTTTGAAACAACTTTTTTTATATATAAACAGAAAACGAAAGGCATGAAAGAGCAGAAGTAAATATAAATTTAAATGGGATTGGCATTATTTACAATTTTGACAAGATAATAATATTTACTCCAATCAGCGAAAATAATTGCTGGTTAAAACAAAAAAAATAGTTTTAATTTTGATTCCAGAATTAGAATTTCTTAATATAATTATCCACCGTATATAAGCAGGATATAGCATATTACTCATCGTTCGACCTACTTGACTTAACATTCATAGGCAACATGAATTAAAAAAAAAGAAACAAATGACATTGTCAAGGATGTTGCAAATAATGTAGGCTAACTCCCCTGTATAGAAAATTACTCATATCGGATTGTTTTTTTTTATTCTGATAGTCACAATTCGCCCATGCATATGGGAATTATTACAAAATCCCGGCTGTTGCATGTACCACTACTATTTTTTTTAATATTAGGCAGGGTCAAATACAATGTTTCAAATTTCATAATGACGACAAACTCCACCGTACTGTATATCGATACTCAATGGCTGACTGGGATAGTTTGCGTACATTCATATCTGACCTACCTCTGCATTCATGTTTAAAAAAGAATGTGTCCTTTATAGTATCAGACCTGAACGAATGGTTAATTGTAGGCATAGACCGATTCATATCATCCAACAAAATTCCAACAAAAACCTAAGAGCTAGCCATGGGTCTCCTCAGAATTTGCTGTTGCTATCGCGCACAGAAGTCACATTTTCATACCTACCACCGTAATAGATGTACTGAGACTAAAGCAGCTTTCAGGACTCCCAGCAACCACTGTAAAAGAGAAATAAATCATGCAAGAAAGCTATATGCTCAGTCTGTTAAATCCAAGCTAGCTGAGCAGCGGCTTGGTTCCCACCAGTTTTGGCAAATAACAAACAGGATCTTGAACAGAAGCGTGCGTTCTATCCCAACTATAATCAATACACCCGAGGTCATCTCGTCAGCATCAGACAAGGCCAGACTATTTGCCAAGAACTTCGCAGCTAATTCTATCCCATGCGACAATGACAAGCAACTCCCTGTATTTCCTCCTATAATAGACAACACGCTATGCAACATACAAATATCTGTGCGTGAGGTCGCCAAGCTAATCAAGAACCTTGATTCCAGGAAAGCAACTGGCCCTGACGGCATTCCAGTTATAGTGCTGAAAAAGCTACAACCAGATCTTGCCCCCATACTTACAAAACTATTCAAGCGTTGCCTTAAGGAGCAATGCTTTCCAACACCCCGGAAAACCTTGTCAGTATGCCCTGTATTTCAGAATTCAGATGAAAAGTCATCTCCCTCTCATTACAGACCAATAAGTCTCCTGTGTGCCATGAATAAGTTGTTAGAACCCATATTAAATAAAGAAGTAGTCAATCACCGCAACAGAAACAACCTTTTTAGTGACATGCAATATGGTTTCCGCTCGGAAGATTTACAGCATATGTGCTTATGGTTATATCACATAGGAGTAGTGAATCTCTTGAAAAAGGTTTAATTTCCAGGGCAATTTCTCTTGACATATCGAAGGCCTTCGACGACGTACGGCAAAAGGGCCTACTTCCAAGATTTCCAACTACGATATTACTGGAATGTCTTCTCAATCATTAAATCATTTCTCTCTCATAGGTTCATAAGAGTAGTGGTAGATGGGCAGAAATCAGAGGCCCACAGTATTAATGCTGGAGTCCCCAGTGGTCCATCCTGGGCCTAACACTCTTCCTGATCTACATCAATGATCTCCCCAAACACATACTTAATTATCCGTTGTCATCTATGCTGATGACACGACCATCTATGGCAACACATCAAAACCCGTAAATTACAGTTCTCTAATTCTCTCTCCTCTGATCTTGAGCGCGTGGTAGAATGGGGAAAGAGGTGGCTGGTCACTTTTAATGCATCCAGATCTAAGATTCTATCTTTATATAATCAACGCTCTGATACCCATCTGGCATCAATTGAAATGGATGGCTCTCGTCTTGGGGAGGCTCCATGTTTTGACAAGCTTCTGGGTCTGACCTTTACTCCTGATCTGACATGGAACACATACATCAAATCTGTTGCCAGGGGTGCTGGGAAAATGATGGGATCCTTCTACCGCTCCAGAAGATATTTCACTACTGATGCAATTCTCTATCTATATAAAAGCCAAGTACGTCCAAGGATGGAGTACTGCTGCCACATCTGGGCAGGAGCTGCTAAAAACAGCTTATCCTGCCTTGACAGGATACAAAATAGACTTCGTGGTTTAGTAGGGGATGCCCCTTTCTCTTCCCTGCAACCTCTCTCCCCCAGAAGAGACGTTGCGGCCTGTCTTTGTTTTATCGTTATTTCCATGGCAGATGCTCGTCTGAGCTCCAATCCCTCGTCCTCCTGGCAAATCTTTCACGATAAACAGCCGCCTGGCTAAAACTACTGTTAATAATTTTCCCCACTCTTTATCTGTGCCGAAGTCCAAACGTAAATTCCATAAGCAAAGCTGTTTTCTTGGATCTGCACGCCAGTGGAACTCTCTGCCGCTTGCCTGTTTCCCATCTGACTACAAATTGGACCTCTTCAAGTCTAACATAAACAAACTCCTGACAAACCGCCCCCTTAAGTAAGACAGTCTATCAAAACCCCCAATTCTAATGATTACTACAATACTATCTCATTGATTACTGTACACGCAATAAACGTTAACCCTGAGTGGTCTTCGGGCCTTGATAAGCGGTGACGCCCCACGTAAAAAAAAACAAACTCGCCACACATATTCACGATGTTGTATCTCTGTGACTGCATTACAAGTATGTAATGCAGTTTGCACTAATGAACTAATTATAATTGTGTTCTTTTAACATACATACACCTAACTAACCAGTAACAGCACACACTCGTCTCTGCTTTAATGAGGTCCTCAGATACCAGGAAGGCAGTTCCATCTCTCATATTTGGTTAGGATATCTGATCTCTGGCTGGCGAGTGGAAATTGCAGGAATGTTATAGTAACTAGCAAAGAGAGCCGACGTTGACCGGGATTTATTGATGATCGATGAAAATCTCGCACTTCTATATTATTATTGTTATGGAAATCGACGAAAGTTACCATGTTTCAATTAAATCGATTGATTGTCTGCTTTAATTGTAAACCCAAACCGGTTCACCGATAATAGCTTTCGCACGCCTCCTTGCAGTATCTTAATAACAGTATATTGTACTCTACATTGAACTGTAGAGAACCTGCTGTTAATTTTATGTAATTCTTATATAATGGTTCGAATGAAAAAGTAATATGCAAATATCAAATATCATGGTTCAATTGCACTCTAAAAGTAACATTCATTTCAAACGCGCGCTGAAATATCATGGAACCAACTGTTTATTTTATATGCCTGGGTTACTGGTGCTGCGATTTAAGTTTAATATGAAAAAGACAAGTATCATAGGACAATTATGCAGTAAACAGAAACATATATTTCGAAAGATTGCATGTAATAAAAACAGATTTTATACGTCAGGCATTTGCTATTTTGTGGTATTAACACTTCTCAAATTCACATAAAATGTAAGGTTGTGTAAGGTGTTTATTTTGGTCAAAGTCGCCTGTTTATACTTTCATCGGATTATTTCGATTGTCGATTATCGATACTTATCGATGACGTTCCGGTGCAAAGCGTATCTAGAAGCACTGTGGCATATATTAAGTACCGTTGTGTGCAATTTCATTAAAATCGGCAGCCGTTTTCGAACGCGTAGAAAACGAACTCCAATTTACACAGACACATACAAAGTTCTATTTATATAATCTGAAAGAAAAGATTAGAGATATATGTGAATAATAATGCAGTTGCTCAACACGATATATTATGCTATTCGATATATTATCATAAATATTAAACACTTTCCGTCAAGCATCCATATGCTTTATTTAAGGTGTTACGTTATGAGGGAAATAAGGTTTCTATATATGTAAGTCGCTGTATATAAACTGAGTTTGATTATGTGATGCATTGTGTATATGGTGAATTTTTTTCTTGTAGCTTAGTGTCATAAATACTTGTGGATGTGTGTGTAACATAGTTTACACGACATTTACAATACGGATAACAGAAAGGGGACTCAACACAGTTCTGTGTTGTTATGCATCTTTCAATTAAAGGAATCATATGCTTGTTCATCCGGACCTTGGCTGATGTAACTGCCAAACTCTGAAATAAACATTTCTTCCACAGAAACAGCCAGGAGTCTTCGGTTATATTTTATACAACGTTTATTCCATTATATTTCCTTGATAGACGTGTGAATGGTTGTTTATCCTCTGCTTCACCCTCGTACCGAACAATTACAGGCCTTTGTCCAACACTGAACTAGCCAGCTCTCTATCTCAGTCTCCTTTTAAATCTAAACTCTTTTATATATGTGAATATCCCTTTGTCCTTACGTCACACGACTACACGAAAGCCCATCACGCAATATTCGATCATGTTTTCTGGCTAAATTTATTGTTTTTGGTGAAGGTCTGAAAACCCACTCTGCTTATAACAATCACATTCCTTCCTTGTTATGGTTTCTAAATTAACCCAAATATTTTATTAAACGTTCCTTTGTTTCATAACTCTTTCTACATGAATGTTACAAACAATAATATTGCTTATTATCTAAAATTGATCTTGTTAATATTAGTCGGTGTATAAAATTGACTTCTAACAAGACCGCCTGATGTTTCTCCGGCATTATATGAGGGGAATACCTATAACGTTGCGACTACAATCAAAAGCCAGGAAATAAAAAAAAATCTGGATCAGCATTTTTATAATTTTAATTTTTCATTCATAGTGGTGTTCGCTAGACGAGTGTTTTTCGTGAAAGTTTGGCAAAGGAGTGCCATAGATATAAGCTCAGATGAGCACTTGCCATGTAAATAACGATAAACAGAAGCAGGCTCGAAACCTCTCTACTGTGGGGAAGTGAAATAGGACAACCCTCACTAAACTACGAAGTCTAATTTGAACTCTTTCAAAGCAGGAAAAGCTGTTTCTAGCAGCTTCTGCCTAGACGTGGTCAACAGTACTCCATCGTTGGCCGTACATGGCTTCTTAAAACGTAGAGAATTACAGCAGCGGTAGAAGAATCCCACCATTTTTCCAGCGATCTTGGCAAGAGATTTGGTATACGTTCTCCATTTCAGACCGAAATTAAAGGTAAATCCCAGAAGCTTGTCAAAACATGGAGCCTCCCCAGGACGAGAGCCTTTTATTTCAATGGATGCCAAATGGGCACCAGACCGTTGTTGGTGTAAAGATAGAATCTTTGTTTTAGATGCATTAAAAAGTAACCAGTAACCTCTTTCCGAATTCCACCACGTAGTAAAGATCAAAGTAGAGAGAATCAGAGAGAACCTGGTCGTTTATGGGCTTGGCTGTGCTAACATGGATTGATGTGTCGTCAGCATAAATGTCAGATGTATGTTATTTGGAATATCATTAATGTAGATCAAGAAGAGAATTGGGCCGAGGATTGGCACCTGAGGGACTCCAGCATTACTCCTGTGAGCTTCTGATTTCTCTTAGGAACCTCTCAGAGAAATTATGTAATAAATGAGAAGACGATCCCAGCTATATCATACCTACAGATCTTTGCGAAATAAAGCTTTTTCCGATACTTATCAAATTCTTTTATATGTTTGATATGTCCAGAGAAATTTCCTTGCAGAGGAAGTCTCCGTCGAGAAGTTCGCTAATCCTATGAGACATAACTGTGAGCACGTCTGCTGTAGATATAGCAGAATCGGGACAGTAGTGCACGTCACTAATACGGTTATTTTTGCTGAGAGAGTTGACTACTTCTCTATTTAACACATATTCCAGCAGCTTACTACTGATGCACAAAAGACTTGTTAGTCTGTACTGCTTGGAAGATGAGCGATCACCTGAATTCTGAAATAAAGGACATACTGATGAGATTTTTCAAGGTATTGGGAAGCATTTCTCCGTATAACAATGCTTAAATAACTTTGTAAGGATAGGCGCTTGTTCTGGTTGTAGCTTTTTGAGCACGATCATTTGGACTCCGTCAGGGCCAGTTTCTTTACTATAATCAAGGTTCTTGATAAGCATGTTTTCAGATACACGAGAGAATATTGCGGGTTGGCAGCCTTGCTCGTTGGGGAAATAATTAGTTGCAAAGATCTTGGCAAAGAGTTTGGCTTTGTCTGATGCTGACGAGATTATTATAAGTGTGATTACGCCATATTTATGGACATACTGGAAAACAGAATTAGGTTCGAGTGTGAGGAATCCAAAATGGTAAATCCTAAGACAATACACTTAATAAAGCTATTATAATACGGAGACAATTATATTTCTTATTAAGTAAAGTAGCTTATCGAATTAGCTTACATTGCATTTAATATTAAGCATTGGGAATTAAATACGTCCAAAGTGTAAAACCCTCTTGAAATAGAATCTCGTATCCAGATGATTCTTTCCAAGATCTACAGAGTTGTGCAACTCTCGTTCTGGACACTCCATTCCTTCTATCTACCGCATAGATCTTTTCAAGATTAAGATCCTTGCATTAATTATCGTTCCATATTTTCTCCTTACATCAAGTGTCTTCATACCATGTCTAGGCGATTCCACTAAAAATAACGTTCAAATATATAAATATATATATATATATATATATATATATATATAATAAATTTTGCATAAAATTAACGACAAAAACATGCGTATACATATCTACATATATACACATACACACACGCACACACAATCAAACACACACACACACACATATATATATATATACATATAATAGTATAATACTTATTTCAAGTTCTTGTATGATATTAATGCATCTTTTAAGTCGTAATTTCAGTTCATAAATAATAATGCATCACTAATATTTTAAAAGCATATAACATACTGTGATATTGCCCGTTAGTACAATACGTTTTAACATGATATTTTATTTTGTGCAGATTGAGTATGACTTATTATAGAATTAATCCAATGTTGATATTATATACTAAGAGAAAAATGGGTCTGGTGGTCTAATTCGAATATGTCAATAAATAAATGAAATCATAATATTAATGTTGTTTATCCAATTCCGTCTGTTTCTTTGCAATACCACGTCATAAGCTATTTGGGCTTCTCAATAAATATCGTGGAAAAATCACTCTAGATTAATGTTTAGTTTCATTTGATAGAAACGAAGTAATGATTTAGATCGATTTAAAAGGATGCCTGATTTTAATCGTAAATTGATCTCATTAATAAATAATAAAATAGAATGGTAAATGGATGGCTCTCGTCTAAGGGAGGCCCCAGGATTTGATAAGCTCCTGGGTTTGACCTTTACACCTGATCTTAAATGGAACACATACATCAAGTCTGTGGCCAAGGTCGCTGGGAAAATGGTGGGATCCTTCTACCGCTCCAGAAGATATCTCACTAATGATGCAATTTTCTATCTATATAAGAGCCAAATACGCCCAAAGATTGAGTACTGTTGCCACATCTGGGCGGGGGCTGAAAAAAATAGTCTATCATGCCTTGACGGAGTACAAAATAGACTCCGTGTCTTGGTGGGGGATGCGATTTTCTCTTCCCTGCAACCTCTTTCCCACAGAAAAGACGTAGCGAGCCTGTCATTGTTCTATCGTTATTTCCATGACAGGTGCTCGTTTGAGCTCCATTCTCCGGTCCCCCCTCGCCAATCTTTCTCAAAACCACCCGACTAGCTGAAACCACCGTCAATAATTTCCCCCACTCCCTATCTGTGCCTAAATCAAAACGTAGATTCCATGAACAAAGCTTCTTTCTTAGAACTGCACGCCTGTGGAACTCTGTTCTCTTTCCTGTTTCCCTCCCGACTTCAACCTTGATTTCTTAAAGTCCAAAACAAACAAATTTCTGATGAACCGCCCCCCTAAGTAATGACACCTTACCAATTCTCTAATACTATTGCTACACTATCCCTTTGATTACTGTACACACAATGACCCTTATCCTGAGTGGGTCATTGGGCCTTGATAAGTGGTGAACTCCATGTAAAAAAAACAAAAAAAAACAGCCGGGATTTAAAATGAAATCATTCGATATGTAGTCGAACACACTACCAATCAGCTATATCTCAAAATTATAATTAATCTGTTCGTTAAAATAGAAATTATGTGCTGAAACTTTACTTCCTCCCTTGGCCGGTGCAACGTAAAATAGTTCCCAGTATTTTTTTTTCTTTTTATCTATAAGAGAAAAACTATTTTTACTATCGCATTTTTTCGATTTTCAATATTTATCGGATTAATTTCTTTACAAAACATACATAAACTCGCTACCAGACATATAAATTAGCCTTCTAAAAAATTTACGAAAGATAAGTTCAGTTGTTTCGGAACCTATGAGAAACGAACTAAAACACACACAAAGTGATTTTTGTTATAATAGTAGTGATAGCGAAATAAATATTTTGCAACACATATTATAAGTTACATTCTCAACAGTTTTTTTCTGATTTTAAGTTCGGTTCTCTTCAGTTGTGCGTTATTGAATTAACCTAGTAATGTGTCCGAAATTTAAATCTAAACACTTAATATCAGGAAGATTATACAATATTCAAGGATAGATGTAAATACATGTAAATACATGCGTCTCTTTATTCATCCTCAAATAATATGTGTGTGTATTTGTGTGTGTGTGTGTGTGTCAGCGAATACTTCCTGTGTATATGCGATGCCTGTGTAATTTCAAGCAATTCTTGTTCGACATGTGATGCTTGGTAATTTTTTTCTGCTTTTGATAATTCCCAGATTTTAACTCCAACAGTTTTAGCTGCAACAAAAGCACTTGATGAAAAGCCTATTTACATTTAACTGCTTCTTCGTGTGGTGGAACTCGTGTAGGCTTCCCTGCGGATAATATGTCCAACGCAGACGTTCCTCTCTTGACATCCTATCTTTATGTCTTTATTAGTATTTCACTCGAGAGGTAACAGTATGCTGAGTTTTCCCCATGAGACTGAAATTACTTAGTAGCCTGGTGGAAAGACGCATGTGTCAGATTTCTTTATGTTTATACATATATTATTTTGCTATAGAAAAAGTATATTTCATCCCCGAGAAATCAGCAGCACAAAATTGTGCGAGAGTCATTAATTCGATATAAATTGAATATAGTTAAACATAAAATATAGTCGCAAAAAAATAATATATATATGTATATATATATATATATATATATATATATATATATATATATATATATATATATATATATATATATACATATATATATATATACGATCAATTATATTACCCGAGAAAGGAAGCCAAACTGAATATATATATATATATATATATATATATATATATATATATATATATATAATTTAAAGGAGATTAGAACAATAGTCTAAAGAGCAGAGTGTATTTTAATGTAATAGTAAAATTACTAGTTTAATTAAAATACAGGGAAATAAAAAGTGCTCGTTGTAATTTAGCTATATAATAAGCTCGATAGGTAAATATCCTAAAGCTAATTTACTATTTAGTAATGGGATTCATGATTTAAAAATCAAATTATAATTAAATTAAAAATCCGTTTAATAAGAAGGAACAGCAACAAAATCAATAATTTGTGCGGTCGTTTCGGAGAACAATGTTTTTTATTGTGGTAGACGTCAAGTTACGGACAATAATTTTTACATATAGTGTTTTTAACAAACAAAGTTTCCTCATCAGCAAAATATTGGGAAGGGTTTTTATTATATGTAAAAGACACCATAAATAAACCTAGCATTAAAAGTAACGCAGATGTATCTGGAAAAAATTAAAATAAAGGTATGGATTTAACTTGATAAGAAAATTAATATGGGTTAAAGATAGAAATAAAATAGAGTAAAATTATAAATCTAAATTTGGTTGAAGTACAATATTATGATAGTATTTTTCGATAAAACTTATAGACACATACATATATATATATAGATATATATACACATACAGATATATATACATATACACATATACACATATTCAGAAATACACATATTCATCACGAAATAACCTATCATAAAAAGATTCATTATACAGAAATTTATTATAAAAAAATCCATCATACAAATATTTATTATGAAATGATTCATCATAAAAAAACTCATAATAAAAAGTTTCATCATACAAACATGCATTATTAAAAGATTCATCATAAAAAATCAATCATAAAACAAATTAATCATAAAATGATTCATCATAAAAAAAGTCATCATAAAAATATTCATCATACAAAAATTCATCATAAAAAGCGTCATCATAAAAAGATTCATTATAAAATATTGATCCTAAAAGTTAATATTTACGTCGGAAATCAGATACATTCTGAAGAATGAAAACTTTTCCCAGAGACCTTAAAAACAGATTGGATGCAAATATTTTATTCCAGGTTTGGTGTAAAGATCTGCAGCATGAGATTGTCGAGGATAGGCGCTTTTTTGAGAGTAGAATAATATATATATATATATATATATATATATATATATATATATATATATATATATATATATCGTCACCATCATCATCATGGCGGGATCCTTGCCCGGACAATGTAACACTTTCTTTCCAGAGTTTCCTGTCTTCAATCAGCGGCCCCAGATTTTCAGGTTCACAGTGAGCGCCGTGTGCTATTTGCTGGATGTACGTTGATTTAGGTCGTCTTTTGTTTGCGCGCCCCTGTTGTGGAGTTCATAGCAATACATCACCCACCAATTCATGCTTGCTCCTCATATAATGACCAGCAAATCGTAGCCGTCTTTTTCTGATTGTATTAGATATGGCAGGTATGTTGCAATAAAGTTGATGCTTCGTGGAATGATTTTTCCAAGATATATTGAATACTGCCGTCTCGTTCTCTTTCCAATCTTTCGGTAAGTGTGCAAGTTGTAACACCGTAAACAAGGACAGACTCAACCACTGTACTGAAGAACTTTCTTTTCAGTTTGTTAGTTTGTCCCGAAGTCCATACTGAACGCAACCCACCCAATGCGGCCCATGCTTTTGAGACGCTAATTTTGATGTCTCTCTCTCTCTCTCTCTCTCTCTCTCTCTCTCTCTCTCTCTCTGTAAGCTATGTTGCTGCCCAGATATGTAAACTCAGCGACTTCTTTCAGTGTTGATCTAACCAACGCCCTGATCTCTCCTTTCACATGGAAAGTCATAAACTTTGTCTCATCCGCATTAATGTGGAGACCAATGTCATTGCAGAATGTTCTAGCTTACCTAACGGTGTTTGCGCATCAGCAGTGTTGTCCGCGATCAAAGCAATATCGTCTGCGTAATCTGTATCAGTTATGTGTGCTGATTGATGGCGTATGTTTCTGGATTCATTTAGGGTGAACTGAAGCCTAGCATGTTGTGTATATAAACAGATGTGCGAAGTACAACGTCAAGACAGATAATGGAAATAAAAGGGGATGGGTATCTCCTTGTAGAATCCTGGTGCGTGTCGAAAAATTCAGTGGCCCTATCTGACGACCTGATCATTGCTCGAGTGTGCTCATATAGCATCATGATATTATTAATGACTTCATTTGGATTGTCATATGCTTTTAATATGCTGGCAATTTTTCCTCCATGTACGGAATCGAATGCTTTGAAGAACTCTACAAAGATCATGACTGCTTCAATGTTTTTGGCTTTGATTCCTTCAATCAGTCTCCTAACAGTAAGTATTTGACTAGTAGTAGAGCGATTCTTTCTAAATCCATGTCGGTTCTTCCTGGGCACTTCTTCGATCTTTGCTTGGATACAGTTGAGAAGCATGTTATTGTAGATTTTTGCTGCAATTGGAGTGAGTTTTATTCCTCTGTAGTTGTTTGGTATGCTTAGGTTACCCTTCTTGGGGAAGGGAAGTATGCATCCTTCCCTCCATATATGAATAACTTTTTGTTTATATACAGAAGTGTATGAATTAAGAAAGATGTCATTGAAGCCACCTGTCTTGCATACTCCAGGAGGTATGTTATCTAAATCTGCATTTTTTACGATTGTCTTTTGTAGTACAGTTAGAAGTTCGTTCATTGTAAAATCCCCCTTCTCAATGTCGAGTTCCTGTACAAGGAGTGCTTGCCTTTAACTTAGCTTTGGCAGGTCGTTTGCGTCCAGATATCTCATTTACTACTTGCCAATCCAGATATGATTGTTTGTTATAGCAGATAACATTCTGGATTCGATCTATTTTTTTTCTTGAACATACTTCATACTGAGCTCTTGGAGCGCCTGCTTCCTTAATTTTGTATTCGGTCGACTGGGGTATTTATGTTGCTTTTTGATTCTGTTTTTTACCTTTTCTCGTTTTCATATTACTTTGTCATTTTCCCACGGAAAATATATAAGTATCAGACTGTTAGTGGTGAAAAAGTCTTAGCTTTGCATGCGTTTCCTTTGTCGACGAATATACTCAGAATGAGTTTTGGTTGATCGTTGATGAAGGTCATGGACACAGTGGTGCTCCGAATTGGCCGCTAAGACACGCCGGTATGAATATATTGAGATTTAGATTTCAGCTTTCCAACAGGCACGTGTAAAACCGCATCAGAGAAAAGAAGGCATTTCCAAATATCTTCTAGTTGTGAATCTAATGAAAAAGAACTTTATGCAAAATTCTATCAAATCTATTTCATATATCACACGTTATTGCTCTAGAGAGAAAACGCCCTGTAGATAGATATACCGATCTTATATAAAATTACAGTTAGCATATCAGCTGTAGGTCTCGAACGACGGTGTCATATTGCTTTCACTCTGAAGCGTTTATTTAAAAAGGTTATTGGATATATCGCTAATAAACACGGATTCCAGCAAGCAGCTCATGATACACAGAAAGCTTTAGAAGTGCAGGTTTCTCGGTGTCAATTAACAAACACCTCACATACAAACCAAGAATGATTATGTTCTTATCGAACGTGTTGCATCTAACCCCCACCTTAGACACCTCTAACCTCTACATCCGAAATCTCATTTCGTGGTAAGAATCAACACATCTAAATATCGCTCCCTAATTTGTTGTCCAGTTTACTACACTACAATATATTTTCTTCTGATCTCGACCTTTTACTAGATTGAAGGGCAATCATTCATCTAGGCAGATATGCTATCATGCTTAGTGTTTTACAGAGTGAAACCTCATGAATTCCCATATATGTAGAGTACACATGTAGAGCGGATATGTTGTGTGCTTTTCATCCTATGTTATTTAGAATATTTAGTCGAGATGTAGTGGAAAGTGGAGGTATCTTCATCCCAAATTGTTCTGCAAAAACTTTGTACAAAGTGGCCTTTGACACCCAAGAACAGTGTTCACTAGTCATTCTAGTATGTGTAGACCCGTAATTAAAGGGAAGTTATTTATTTATATAACTGCGCATGTGTAGAAATTTTAGTAGAAGAAAGTAAATACTTTCTATTTTCCTGCAACTATATATTCATTATTTCTATGCCCATGAATAATATGTATACACCCCCATATATATATATATATATATATATATATATATATATATATATATATATATATATATATATAGTCTATGACAGTACAAAAATAATGAAAGATCATTAGTGTAGAAGGGATCTTGTGTTTGATAACAAGTGTAAAACATTCTGAAAGCATTTTCAAATAATCCATTATTCCTATTAATTTTATATTTTCAATTTAAGGATATCACAAATTCTGAAATCGAGAATATTAATCTCAGATGAAATGTTTTTCTCTAATATTTAAATATATTTTTTCTTTGATTAAATATTGGAAATGCTAATCTCCTTGAGAATAAATCAGTGGCCCAAGGTCACATATCTCGATGAAATAAAATGCCCGGATAATAAGATAATTGGATGCTGTATAATGCATATAAATTGTGTTTCTATCTTATACTATTATCAATAATGCAACAAGAGCATATATTAAGAATGAAACATTCTATTTTGCATCAAATAAATACATATTTTCTTATGAAAACTTAGAAATAACACTTCTATTTCTTTAAAGATTTTAGCGCAATTGCTTATTTCTTCATTAATAACAAAATATATTTTTCACTCAAAAATTAACATTTTATCTATATAAACGTAGACGTAACATAAAAATCAGTAAGGCCACACTAGCTACCAGAAGCCAATATCTGTTGTTTTTTATTTCTTATCATTCGATTAATTCAATATGATTTATTCCTATAAAATTTCCTAAGAGAGGAATGATTTTAAACAAGTATTCTAAATGTTAACGAGCATCTCTCCCCCCTCTCTTGCTTTCTTATTCTTTCTATTTTCTCTCTCTGTGTCTCTATAAGAGAATAGAGAGGGAGAGAGGGAGAGAGAGAGAGAGAGAGAGGTGAGTAAACGTGGAGGTAGACACGTTTACCAGAACCAAAGGTCAGCTGACCAAATTACGTATGTGTGACGTGGTTGGCTAGATCTGGAGATTTGATTTGAGCTTTGAAGAAGACAGACGTTTTCCGTGGTCTCCCCCCTCTTAACTGGGGAGGGGGGAGACGAACGCTGACGTGTGTAAAGAAAAACTAACACAAGCCGATTTCACTTCCACTTCTGCAGAACCTCTGGGGAAAGTGAAATAAAAAACTATAAAACCATTTCATCGTCTTGGAGTGATAAATCTTCGTCAAACAGGTATCAAGTCTCCCTCCAGGATGAGAAATTGCCAGATGGTTCCACAGCGAGAAACAGAGGTAGGTTCAGAAATTACATGTCACACACACGATTCCCTTTATGATAATCAAATACACAACCATTTATATTAGAGACAATCACACGGAATCTTTCTTATGTTATATAGAAAACGTAAAAAGTGCCCCTAAATGAAGAACTCTATATAACATATTCAAATGTAACGAAAGCTCAATTTGGTACCCCTCAAGGATAACCTCGATGATAAGAATATATAACATATTCGCTTTGGTGCTCGTGACTAAGTCGCATCACCGATGCGATAATCGAACCTGTGTTTAAGAAAATACAACGTGGAAGCATGGAGATTTAGTGTCAAGAAAAAAGAAATAGACTAAAAAAAAAAGAAAAAAGGACAAGAAAAACAATAAAATGTATGGAAAAAAAAGAAAAAGAAAGAACAGTAAAAAAATCGAATCAACACACACACAACGTAGGGTCCATTAAAACACTAGGCGAATTAGAAAAATAATTAAGAAAAAAAAAGAAAAAAAAAGAAAAGCAATACACACGTACAACCTTTTCACGAAGAAAGAAAAGGAAGACATACAGACACACAGATGTAAAACTTTATATATAGAAAATAGTTAAAAAAATGTTTATCGTATTGGGAATTAGCTCGTTATGAACGAAGAAAAATATCACTTAATGTCAAAAATTAGAAGGGAAAATCAAAGAATGACCTTATTTTGTAAATTTTTAACAACAGCCAGTGAGAAAACCAAAAAGATAAACATGTCAATCAAAAATATGTGTTATGAATATTTTGTGTCATTTTTAAACTGTGAACTAAGCGTAACTTTTAAGGAAAAACAATATGTACTGTTGATGAAAAGACAATGGTCATGTCCTGTAAAATGATTTTTTTTTCTTTTTCGCTGATTGTGCGAATTTTTCGTAGGAATTTTTTTTTTTTTGATGACGTGGTCCACGAGTCTGTGTTTTGTTATTTGGAATTGCGTTGTTAGTGAGATGGGACTTTGTGATTGCTTATAGGATATTTTTGTATTTTTTAATTTATTATTTTTATGTAATTGATGTGTTGTTAAACGGTATTGGCAGAATTTTCTTGTTCTTTGACATGTATGTTTTTTCGCAGAATGGTGAGGTGAAATCTTTGCATGTGGGGTCTATTGAAAGAATGATTAATAAAAGAAAGAACGTGTTAATTAATTAATAATCATAATAGTACTAATAAAATAGGGAAAAAGAGAAAGAAATAAGATTTAAACAGTGTAATAAATGATTAAAAAAAATAAAGTTTCGGAAGAGTCAAAGGTTCAGTCGGTATTAATTTCGATTTTCGAAAAGTAGAATAAATGTTCTATTCGACATGAGTGATGTTTTGACCACATAAGTAAGAAAACAAAAAGGATAAATATAGGGTTAAATAAACTATATGAAGAAATGAAAGAAAAAAGTGGGGCGTGAATGGAATTTAATTTCTGTGGCAAGCATGTTAGAATTTTGGAGAGGTGTTGAATTACATGGGTAGTTATTAATTTCATTATTCTCGGGAAATGATTCGAATTTTATTTTTTTTTATCGTGATTTCTGTTGATTTCGAGTAGAATCAACATGGAGCAAGTTTGAGTACTTCATGTGTGGAAATCCGATGTTTTCCGTGAAGCTATGTGTCTTCAAGGCAGGTTGCGCTTACCGACTTTGGAAAAAAAAAGTTTTTTTCTGACATAGCAGTAAACGGAATGTATTCTGTCCAGCGTGAGCGGATCTAGTTGTAATCAACTTCAGGGAGCAAATGAAATGCCCTCTGACATGGTGTAAGGGGCAGAGGGGGTGCAATGGCTGACGTGGCCATTATGTTACGAATCGCTCAAGAGAAGATGAATGAAATATGTATGCAAGTACTTAGGAAAATAAAATGTTACCCTATTGTGAATTAAAGGTACAAAAAAAACATGCTGGGTGAATTTAATTGGTATTATTAAATTAAATTATTTTGGAATAGATTTGGTTGGTTTAGTTATATTTTAGGGACGTTTAGCGCGTAGTTGCATTTTTGTCATGAGAATTACAAGGCGATTAGGCTGTAGAAAGCAGTTTTTTCTGTTGTTTTATTTTTTTATAAGCCACGGTATTGTCACAAATTAGAAAATTTGGCAGGGGAAATACTATTTTAGAGTAATGAGTACCCTGTTAAAACAATACTAGTGGTTCCAGTGAGTTGGAAGATGCCACGTAGGCCCAAGCAACGGCAATAAGTCTTGTCCAACAAAAGTCTGGTGTGCGAGGTCGCGATAATTCCTCAGGGTACGGAGCGACTGGACAGTCGGTACCAAGCCAAATCACGGGGAGATAGAAGAAATGGAAAGATGCAGATTACGTAAGGGACAAGATAGAGCCTTATTATTATTTTTTATTTTTTCAGAGGAATGTGTGAGGGATATCTGGGTTGGAATCTTGGGACTTGCTGGGAATGCGGAAAAATCACAAAGGGAAAGCTACTTAGTTAGAAATCGATGTGCAAGTAAGCTTTGGCGCATTAGTTAGGGAGTGATGATTCCGTATCTTGTCGGGTTCCAGGAACTCAAACAGGCTCCGAGTGAATCAGTGTGAAGGCGTATCTTGGCTTAGACCAACCAAGGGAGTAAGTAGAAGAGCGTTGTGAAGTCCCGAAGTAGTATATAGAATAGGACAAAGCTCCAGTAATAGGACCACTCAGAGAAAGACGTCAGGGCATTACAGTAAAGGAAAAAAAAACTGGGACTTAGGCCTATGCTGAAAGTCGAGAACGCGAGTGGGATGGTTGAGTCGGTAGAGCATCAGACTTTTAATCTGAGGGTCTGGGGTTCGAGTCCCCATGCGATAAAGCTACCACCAACATGGAGCATCCGACGTTCTGGTCGTAATTGCGATATGCTGGCCCCATTTCGAAAAAGTGATCGAAAATGGAGTCTCCATTTGTTTGATCAAGTGGTCCAAATAAAGAGCAGAGTCAGTGGAAAATATCCAACAATGCGACCGCCTAGACAAGATGTATATCTGCAAAGCTGTATCTTTGTCTAACTTGGAAGCAAGTTAATGTCGAGGAGAGACTTTCGAGAAGCAGCAGAAGGGTTGATAGTGTAGTAGAAGAGTACTGGTGCCTGATCTTTCTTAGAAAAGGGGTGAGTCCGGAAAGTGAAAAAATAAAGATGTACTTCGGACATAATTATTTTTTTAGTTAGTTAGTTATTAAAAATGTATGGCTTGCCATACATTTTGATAAAAAAGGGGTGGAGGAATGTTAACGAGCATCTCTCCCCCCTCTCTGGCTTTCTTATTCTTTCTATTTTCTCTCTCTGTGTCTCTATAAGAGAATAGAGAGGGAGAGAGGGAGAGAGAGAGAGAGAGAGGTGAGTAAACGTGGAGGTAGACACGTTTACCAGAACCAAAGTACGTTTTCCGCGGTCTCCCCCCTCTTAACTGGGGAGGGTGGAGACGAACGCTGACGTGTGTAAAGAAAAACTAACACAAGCCGATTTCACTTCCACTTCTGCAGAACCTCTGGGGAAAGTGAAATAAAAACTATAAAACCATTTCATCGTCTTGGAGTGATAAATCTTCGTCAAACAGGTATCAAGTCTCCCTCCAGGATGAGAAATTGCCAGATGGTTCCACAGCGAGAAACAGAGGTAGGTTCAGAAATTACATGTCACACACACGATTCCCTTTATGATAATCAAATACACAACCATTTATATTAGAGACAATCACACGGAATCTTTCTTATGTTATATAGAAAACGTAAAAAGTGCCCCTAAATGAAGAACTCTATATAACATATTCAAATGTAACGAAAGCTCAATTTGGTACCCCTCAAGGATAACCTCGATGATAAGAATATATAACATAAACACTAGATTTGCTTTCTTCAAAAATGGAACGCAATCAACACCAGAATGTGATACTTTTAGAAAAAAACCCGCAGAATATGGCTCTGGTTAATATTAAAGATATGCCTTATAAAATTAATGGTAAACCACTACCAGAATATCCTTTCACCTCACCTGATAGATCTTATACACATTTTTTTCATTATTTCCTAGACACAGGAAATTAGCTAATTCAGCATCAATTGGTCAGGATAGTATTGCACAATTATTTAGCAGGACAATTGTAAGATATAGTCTATGATGTCAGCAAGGTCGCCAAATATTATTTGATGCTACCGGAAATACAGAACACATTTTAAGTCCACCACTTCTGAATACTTTAGCTCAGAACGAAAAAAGAACGTATCAGTAGTTGTAGTGTCAGGAGTGATTGCAGAAAAAAACATATGTTTGTGGTAGAACATTCTGTTCGACATTTGAGTTGTCATTATCCCTTAATAAATAAGATTCAATTTTCTAAATAGAACGGATTTCGGATTCAGCTGGAGAATTGCAGATTTGTTTTATTAATTTAATAGACAATGACATATAAATAGGCATTTGACGATATAGATAAAACATTGCATGATCTGAAAACAGTTTATGTCATAAGTGTAACATCGTTTTAATCATGTGCCCCCCCCGATAAATAATTCCATTATAATTATATGGTATGCTGCAACACAAATTAAAACTGCATCATTGATGCCCAATTGTGTTATTCAATAATCTTGATTCTCTTGATAATGCTATTGAACAAAAATATATGTTGAACGCATTCAATATTATTTGAGAATAGCTGTCATATTAACTTGTGTGGTTGAGGGCGAATTTGCAATTATTCCAGGAATACACAATAGATTCTTCAATTCAATTTCAATAGCTTCAATTTTCAATTAAATTATGTTTTTCCATGACAATAAACACATCAGATAAAATCAGTGACTATGGTTGATATCGTCTTAGATTCGCTTTGCTTTCCGTATGAGCAGTTTTATGTAGGATCTTCAAGGGGGTCTATACATATTATATTCAAAGGGGAACAACTTCTTTTACTGTATCCAAGAACTGTATCCAATTAGCAAAATAAATGCGTCATTAAATAAACCTGTTCACTAACATAAAAGTATGCATGCTGGCTTGCTACACATATCTAGGCACTTCAGATCTTATATACCAGAATACATTCGAATATAAAAAATTATACTACTATTTATAATATAAAATACGAATTAGATTCATAATTATTTTAAGTACTCATTATTTATGATTGTAACGCAATTCACAATATATCAGAAAATTATATTTCGGTGAAGTAAATGTTTACTTTCTCATATCACATATTTACCTTATATAATCATCACCATTTCTTATTATTAAATAAAAGACATTTTACATTTTAACATATCATCTCAATCAATAAATGTACAACAATATTTTACATTTGAAAATAGGTTCTTATCTGAAAGAAATACATATCTTCGCGCCATGATTTTAAAGATGTCTGTTATGAATAATACCTACAAAATATTTTAATTATTTAATACATAACATCTTTTTTATTTATTATTCCTCTTATATAAAACATAACACGTCTATGCGTTAACAATCTATATGTGTTAAATTTTACCATTTTTTTACAATCCTTATTTTAGAGGACTAACACATGATTATGCACTAGCTTATTATATAGTAATTTGTTATTTAATAAACCGGAATATTTACGACTCGTCTCTAGGTATGTAATTCTCAGCTGACAACCCTTATGTACAGTTATATAGCTATTCTAAAAATATATTTTATATAATGTTTACTCACCATTTTCTCATATTTCCTCAGGAATTGCCGTTACAGAAGTCATGTTACTAGCTTAACATTTAGACCTGTAAGAAAATGTTTATTTATTACTTATATATTCAAAATAATTTAAAATTATTTTTTTATTTATTTGTTGTAAACTAATTGTTACAACTTTTAAATCATACAAACATGTCCTTACAGATCTTATACATTGTCTCTGTATTTTTATATTAGAATATCTAATATACATTTTTGTATAGGTCGAGTTTTTATCATCTTATTATCTGCAAACTTCGCAATATTTATTCTGGCCTTACCTCCAATCATCTTAATGATCATTGTTATAATGGCTTTATTTTAATGAATACATGATTTCACACTTTATCAAATAAACATTGACAAGATAAACGCAAAGCTAGGCAACACAGTAATCGTGCTTCATAAAAACCCTATTCTACAGACATTAGAATTTAGTATTATAGAAAATAGTCATATGAATAATAAATACCCGTTTGTCGCTGAGGAACACATTCCTTTTCCATGTTAATAAAATGTGTTATATATACTCTGCGTTTCTATCAACATATTTGTATTGCTGTTAAAGGCCAAATAAATAAACGCGGGTCTGTTTTTACCTGTCAATGTAGTCGGTCGGATTTGTTGATCATGTAATTGTTGGGTTCTTGAACCATCCCAAAAATTATGTTTCCTTCTCATTGTGATCTAATTCAAAGCACTTACTATTAAGCTTAAAATTAAAGGGTGCGATTCTCATTTCGTCAGCGTTTACATTAAATTTGATTTTAATCTTCAAACGTCGGGTAAACAAGGAATTGAAAGTAGTGTAAATTCTTTGAACAAATAGATATTTTAATCTACCTCGTAAAAATTAAAAAAAAAAACAGAATGTTGTTATGCAAGACGAGAATACACAACTTTTTGTTTCTACATCTAAAATCAGACGGAAAGGCAGCTGCACTTTGCAGCATGAAAAATATCAAAAAAATACAATATTCCCAAATTGTTAAAGACAAAATAAACATGAAATGGAAACAGTTATTTCTTTATTTTTATATGGAATTCTTAAAATTTCAGGCAATGGCTAAATATAAGAACAAGCGACACATCTCGAGAGATCGACACAAATAGAAATATAACACCTGAATTATTCATTGATTATTTCTAAATCTTTTTGTGAATACATTATTCAAAATGGTATTTTTATAATTGATATTCAAACGAAATATTCCAAGGAATTATGAAGTAAAGTATTTTTCAGTTTCTAGTCTCATTCGTACACTGCACTGGTTGTATTACGTTATTATGCTATTGGTCAATTTTTCAGATATTTTTCCTGATAAGAAAGATAATTTTATCCTCAACGGTGTAGGCCTTTACGAAAAGGCTGCCACAATTACATTTTAAGTAGTGGTAGCTGTGTAGAATACAAATTTGGAAGCATAAAATGTCACTCGTTTTCATGGTTCAACTCAGTTTTCGTAGCATGTTAACTGTTTTTCTTAATTGAAAAAAAAACAGGGTGCTTTACTTTTCTAATCACCTTTATGCATATTTAGAAATTGTTTTTACAGCCGGCCTTTAAAATCGGAAAGTAATTAGTTAATCATGCTTCCCGATAATATATATTGCTAGTTATGTTCGTATCTTCAAAAATACATTTTAATTCACACGTGCTTATTTCTTAGATAAACATTTACCGAACCAAAGCTCATAATATACATATACGGCCTATGGGTGACAATTTATACTGGTATTTTTGTTTCCGATTTCCCTTTTTTTATTATGCAATTAGTAGTTTTACCAATATGTTATCTATCAAATGCATATGCAAAACTACGTGGGGGAATGTTTTGCACTCATAAACTGTATATGCTTTTTCCAGTTCAAAATGGGAATAGATCAGTTTAAAATGGAAATATTATTATAAGTATAAATACAAAAAATATTTTATGAATTATTTTAGCAATAAACGTGTTAACATTTTATAATATATACACACATTCTTCATCTCATTTATTAGAACAGAACATCTTCTAATGCTACAGCTGCAGGAATTTTAACTTTAATTCCAGCTATGAAACGATTGCATACTTCTGGTGTAACCCGTCTTTATTCTTCTTTAATAATGAAGTAAACGCTCTGACCCTTTGTTCAGTAATTGGCAACCCATCTTTTCTCTTCAATTGCAAGAATACTCACAATTGTAGCAGCTAATTCCTGCTTGACGTAACCTTTGATTAAAGACCATATTTCTTCAATTGGATTAAACACTGAACTGTATATCCCAACCTAAGCACTTCACATCCTAGAAATTCTTCTTCACGAAAAACTTCTTCAATGTTTGACTGACATGGGGCAGTGTCAGCAACCATCACAACTGGACCTCCATATTGTCTCTTAAACATTCTCGCATCAAATATGTGATCTTTCCTTTCGAAAAGATCCTTTTTAAACTGCATGGTAACTGAGGCCATGGGGATAAATACATCCAATAACGTGAATATTGGCACCTGATCAACGGCTAAATCTACCTTACATCATCTACCCTTTAGAGAACGCCGACCTTTCCTGAAAATATGAACATTAAACTTCGTTCATCCATGAATAAAATGAGATTTCCAAATGATTGGGAATTCAATAATTTTAAATAAAATAATCTATATTCATTTTCATTCTCAATTGAATTCGCCGACTCGAGCAGAAATCTTACAGCTTTACGTGTATAAGGCATCATATATAAATGCTTCGCTATAGAAGATTTGGACAATTTAAGCCCAATTGACTTCAACCTATTTCACAGATCACATTTAATGTGATCCTAGGATTTTTATCTACTAGTGCTTGAATAAAATCGAAATGCACCTGTTTGACCTTTCAATTTCTAGGCCCTAAACGTAATGTTTGTTGAGCGTAAATCTTGGACCTACGATAATGTAGACCATCCGGCTGATCCTTTTCTGACGCTTTCCTTGTTCCCAGATCGTGTTAGTTTTGTGTACCTGAAAAACCCCTTTTAATTAGTTAAATACCTCTTTTTAGAAGCTATAGTATTTGGCGGTTTAAACTTTTGGTAAAAGTTTCTCGAAGGTCGGCATAAATTTCCTCGCCGCTATTAACATTTCCGATGGAGTCCTTTCATTTGGCATAATTCGGTTAACATGTAAAAACTGCTGTAATACTTGTTCTGGAGGCGTTCCTTTAGCTTCTTCAGGGCTCTTTTCAATGTGTCTACACACCTCTGTACCTGACGGTTCGACCGGTGATGATAGGTTGGCGTCGATATGTGGTTAACCTGTCAATCCTCGCAGAAGCTTTTAAAATTAGCTGAAGTAGATTTTGTGCCATTTTCTGACACTAGACAATAAACCACACCAAACCTAGCGAACAATTCGTGCAGTGCACTGATATTAAAATCTGTTGTTGGACTTTTACATCGAAATATATCAGGCCATTTTGAAAACTGTCTGCCAGTATTAAATAATAGTTTGCATCTAGTTGGCCTGCGTAATCTACGTGTATTCTTTGCCATGGGTGGTCGGCTTTAGGCTACGGACTAATATTTATTAGGGGCGCTTTTCCAGCTTATGAACATCCCTTACACGACTTTACCGTGCCTTCTGTATAATGCCCATATTCTTCCATTAAACGTACGATAATATGAGTCTCTTAATTCGCGTAGCAACAGTGTGCACCGCATGATCATCCTTTATAATTTTCTTTTGCAATGTAGCTGTGATTACTATTCATTCCGGGTAAACAGTATATTATTGCACATAGAATAAGCTTCCACGGCCGATTAACCCGATTGGATTGGAATAGGACCGACCACTTCCCTAGATGAGTTCATAATTAACGGATACTCTAACTTAACAGCTAAATCTGACACCCAAGATCGCCATTGGCATGGAATATGTGCCTGCATTAAGGATGGCTTCCCGAGTGGCAGGGATATCTCTAGAGAAGATCCTAATTTACCCTATATGTGCTTCAGGGTTTCACTTGCTAACACCACTGCATTTATATTTACCCTCTATCGGCCCCACAACTGCGGAGTTACTATCTTTAAGAGCATATCTGAGAAAATAGACCACATACTCTCTGCACATCCCTCGGCTAACATCCAGATCGGTGGTGAATTCAAAGTCCATAACGTGAAATGGCTGACCCATTCAAAAAAGGCAGACGATGGAGAGAGGTTTTATCATGATTTAGCCATTGCTTATGACCTCACTCAGATTGTTTGCGAACCCACCCGTGTGCCCGATACACCCGGTCAATATGCAATCCTCCTAGACTTTTTCTCTCAACTTCCCCTGAGCTATGTTCATGTTCCGTTCATTCTCCTCTAGGATCCTCCGACCACTCCGTCGTATCAGTTAAGATAAAAACGAAAGGTAAGAAGTCCCCAGACGTACCCCTCCACCGTACTGTATATCGATACTCTATGGCTGACTGGGATTGCTTCTGTACATTCGTACCAGATTTACATATGCCCTCCATGTTTAAAAAGGAAGTGTCCTCTATAATATCAGATCTGACCGAATGGTTAATTGTAGGCATAGACCAATTCATATCATCTCAAAGATTCCAACAAAAACCTAACAGCCAGCCATGGTTCTCCCCAGAATGTGCTGCTGCTGCTATCGTGCACAGAAATCACTTTTTCATAGCTACCAGCGTAATGCCCAGTCTGTTAAATCCAAGGAAGCTGATCAGCGTCAAGGTTCCCAGAAGTTTGGCAAATAACAAGTAGGCTCCTGAACAGAAGTGGTCGTTCTATCCCAACCATTATCAGTGGACCAGATGCCATCTCGTCAGCGTCAAACAAGGCCAAACTATTTGCAAAGAACTTTGCAGCTAATTCGACCCTATGCGACGAAGGCCATTAACTCCCCATATTCCTACTATAACACAGAACACGCTAGGAAACATAAAAATATCCGTGCATGAGGTTGCCAAGCTAATCAAGAACCTTGATTCCAGTAAAGACACTGGTCCTGATGGCATCCCAATTATAGTGTTAAAAAAGCTTCAAAAAGAACTCGCTCCCATACTTACGAAACTGTTTAAGCGCTGCCTTAAGGAGAAATGCTTTCCGACTCCCTGAAAGACCTCATCAGTTTGCCCTGTATTTAAGAATTCAGGTGATAAGTCATCCCCATCTCAGTACAGACCAATAAGTCTCCTATGTGTTCTGAGTAAGTTGCTGGAATCCGTATTGAATAGCGAAATAGTCAACCACCTCAGCAGAAACAACCTTCTTAGTTACACACAATATGGTTTCCGTTCTGCAAGATCTACCGCAGATGTGCTGACGGTTATATTTCACAGGATTAGTGAAACTCTTGACAAAGGCTTCCTTCCTAGGGCAATTGCTCTTTACATATCAAAGACCTTCCACACGGTTCTGCAAGATCTACCGCAGATGTGCTGACGGTTATATTTCACAGGATTAGTTAATCTCTTGACAAAGGTTTCCTTCCTAGGGCAATTGCTCTTCACATATCAAAGACCTTCAACACGGTATGGCATAAGGGTCTATTCAAAAGATTTCCAGCTATGCTATAACTGGAAATGTTTTCTCAATCATTAAATCATTTCTTTCCGATAGGCTCATAAGAGTAGTGGTCGATGGACACAAATCGGAGGCCTGCAATATAAATGCTGGAGTCCCTCAGGGGTCAATCCTGGGACCAACTCTCTTCCTGATCTACATCAATGACCTCCCTAAACACATACTTAAATCAGTCGTTGGCATCTATGCTGATGACACGACCATCTACGGCAACACACCAAAGGCTGTAAATGACAAAGTTCTCTCTGATTCTCTCTCCTCTGATCTCCAGCGCGTGGTTTAGTGGGGGAAGACGTGGATGGTTACCTTTAATCCATCCAAAACCAAACTCCTATCCTTACATCATCAACGCTCTGATCCCCATCTGGCATCAATTGGGGATGGATGGCTCTCGTCTGGGTAAGGCCCCGTGTTTTGAGAAGCTTCTGGGTTTGACCTTTACTCCTAATCTGAAATGGAACACACACATCAAGTATGTTGCCAAGGTCGCTGGAAAGATGGTGGGATCCTTCTACTGCTCCAGAAGATATCTTACTATTGATGCAATTCTCTATCTATATAAAAGCCAAGTACGTCCAAGCATGGAATACTGTTGCCATATCTGGGAAGGAGCTGCTAAAAATAGCCTATCCTGCCTTGACAGAGTACAAAATAGACTTCGTGGCTTAGTGGGGGATGCCATTTACTCTACCCTGAAACCTCTCTCTCTCACAGAAAAGACGTTGCGAGCCTATCCTTGCTTCATCGTTATTTCTATCGCTGGTGCTCATCTTGACTCCAATCTCTGGTCCCCCCTCGCCAATCTTTCACGAAAAACACCCGTCCAGCTTAATCCACCACTCTTTATCTGTTCCTAAATCAAAACGTGGATTCCATGAACAAGGCTTCTTTCTTAGAATTGCAGACCTGTGGAACTCTGTTCCGTCTGCCTTCTTCCCACCGGAATACAACTTGGATGTCTTCAAGTCCAACGTTAACAAATTCCTAATGAACCGCCCCCTTAAGTAAACACTTCATCAAATCTCCACACTAACGTAATGTACTTGCAATGCCCCTTATCCCTGAGTGGCTTCCGGGCCTTGATAAGTGGTTATCACTACGTAAAAAAAAAATCCGTAGCAATAAACGAACGTTCTTTTGATCATTCCATTCACTGCAATCAATTTTCAAAAGGTCTTCAAATCTTCTGAAATATGTCTCAAATGTTAGGTCTTCCTCAGGAGCATAGTGAATGTATAAATAGCTGACCAGTCGCATCTTGGGAAAGAGCCGTGCTGATGTCTTCTCCGATATCCTTATTCACTAAAACTTGTGTTATCAAATCCATGTTTTTATCTGACTGGTTTTGTTGCTTTAAATGTATTTATTTCAAGTCCAATATTTGTTCATTAATTTCTTTTCTTTGTCTTTCCAGTTGTCCCTCTGAGAATTTCATTAAACCTAACTACTTTGTCACTATTTTTTCGTTTCATTCTTTCTTTTTTTTCTTTCTCGTTTTTCGTCGGGATATTTTATTGAATCAAACAGTTTTCCCCTCGTTTTGTTCTGTATTGAAAATTGTTTCTCTTAGTTTTGTTTCTGTATTGTCAATTGCTCTTCTCTGAACTTTTTTCAACTTCTAATTGTTGACTTTGTTGGGATTTCAACATTTCCAAAATTTGTTTTGAAAAATCGTGAATTTTGATTTGTTTTACGGCATGTAATAACTCAATATGGCAAAACGAGTTCTTTTAGAAACAACCTACTTCATTTATTTACTCTTCCTATAGGTGAAAACCTTTACAAAATTCGAACCAGGTTATTTAACGAATATTTCCTTCATATATGTATTTCTTCGTGTGGCATTTTTTCTGAGAAAATAATTCGACGTTTGTATTTATACAGAACGCCGTAGATTTCGTTTGTCATTTTTCAATTTTCTTAACTTGTAGGTACTGATTTCAATTCCTTGTTGATCCTCCACATTTTATTCCTTTTTTTAAAGTTACTTATCTGTGAAAGAGAGTGTATAGCATATATTATATATTGGTTATTCTTTCTGATGTATGTGCGAAAAATTATGCCATTGTCCTGTGCTTAGCGAAATCGTTTTTTTCCTCTTCAAGGTGTCGATCAGTGAAAAGTTTATTTTAATCGGATTAAATGCCGAAGGTTTTTTTTTTAAATTCGTGCGATGAATTCAGCGAATAAAATGAAGTATACTATCATTTACTTTTGTAGGAGACTTTTTCCCCTTTTCCAACGCTAATGCCTTTTAACTATAGCGCATATTAGCAAGACATGACTTTTAGAACGACAAAGGTGTGTTTGTACTTACTGAAACTTGGTCTCGGTAAGTCAGTAGTAATAATTCTCCAATGAGTTCTGTTTACGTTTTAGTAGTTTTTTTAACAGTAAGATAAGGTTTTTGATGGCGTCTTGATTAAATCCTTTTTTCGGCAAGAATTGTTGCCATTTTTCCAGGTGTTCTTTATCCTGTGTTTGTGTATTTCTACGCTCGAATGTTGTTTTTTCCAAATGTAGGCAAGTAGTTTTCCCCGTTCTTCACCGCACTTTTGAAAAGTATATACCCTTGAAGTTTCGAATTTCGTCCGCGTGTAGGAAATAATTATTTCGAATATCCGCGCGTCTTTTTTTTCTTGAATACTTTTGGTCGTCAAATGCTGTCTTCAAATGAATGTTTTCTTAAAGTGAATTCGTTTCCTGTACATCTATCATTCAGTTGTTGTTAGCAATAATTGTAGATTGATCCGGAAAGTTCTGGAATCGTCCTTGTCAACCAGTTGTTGTAGACTAGTGCTAAAGGGTTTCAAATGAAAGAAACTACAATTAGTTTAAAGAGTATGCATACAATATGTATTTACCATTAAGAATACAGAAGCCACTAAAGTATTAGGAGAGGAACGTGTTCGCAGCAAGCGGTTACACATGGTATGACGTCTCTGAAACCAGTGGAATGTAACACTGATTTTTTTTTTGTATCCATGATAAAAAGAAGTACAGAGGGGCAATATTTAATGAAGGAGCAATATTAAAGTAGAGTCGGCCGACCAGGTTTCGCCCTCATTTTCAAAAAACCAGATCGGTTTTTGTACCATAGGGAAAAAAATTTAAATGTGGAGAGCGACTATAATAAAATCAAATTATCGGAGGAAAGAGAACAAAAACGAAAGGGACGACTAAAGTAAATCTTTGGGGAGAAAACGCCTTAGAGACAAATCACGTCTAAACCTAAAAGACAATCACTCTGCTTCCAGAGGGAAGGTCTCCTTAACCGGATGTGAATATTCTCCGATACCTTCAAATGAAATAACGAGTGAGCGTGACTCAGGATAAAAAATGAGTCACTGTTGTAATTCATTGCACATCGCGTGTTTTTAAGCAAATGGTCCGTTATAGTGGAACCATAATTATTGCTATAAATGTCCGTTGGTTGAAAAATTCCAGTCCTGATTTTACTAGGTACATGTTGGTGGACGCGACAATCAACCTGAGGGTTGTTCTTCCCACGTAGTTTGCACTGAAACTACTATAATAAATAACATTATTCATAGAATGGGGGGGGCAGAACATCCTTTCAAGGACATTGCAATAATGGTTTTGTAGCAAACATCACAAGTTCATTAGAGGCAAACTAGCAATGTTATACAGCTGAGCTAATCTGTTTAACGAATTTTTCACTTACTCTCCATTCTGTAAATTTGACATTTCGCCGCCATCTTAGATTTTATTTGGGATTTTTTTTATTTTCCTCTTTATGACGGAGTTAATCATATCAAGAGGGAACCCATTATTGGACAAAGTATTCGTAATCATTTTTAGTTCTTCATCCAATTTAGACTGTGAACAAATCTTGGGGGACGATGTGTTAAGGCCCAAATAAAATTATATTTTCGTTTGTTAGGGAATCCCACCTTGTATACAGACTAGTAAGCGTTGGTTTACGGTAAATTGATGTCAGATAATTTAATGGAGCTTTAGTAATCAATACATTAAGAAAGGCTAAATCAGAATTGCTTTCACCTTCATACGTATACTTTAATACGGGATGCATTTTGTTGAGTACCGTGAAGGATTTTTTCCCTCTGTTTGATTATTAAATGGGCAAAATGTGCTGTCTACATCTCTAAAGTAGACTAGCGGTTTTATGGGTACAGTTAACAATTGCTTTTCATGGAATCCCACAAATATATTCGCTATTATTGATCCAAGAACCGAGCCGATTGCCACGCCATCTATTTGCCCTACATTATATCGTTGAAACCGAATTCAACCGATGGAGTGGCAAATTTCATTAATTCAATAAATATATTTTCAGAAATAAAGGAGGTTATATCTGACTACGATAGAAAAAATCACTACATATATCTATTGTCTCTAAAATAGGGGCACAAGTGAAAAAGTTGCTAATATCATAAGAGCGTATAAATTTATTGGCAACTTTATAATTTTGCATAAAATTAGCAAACTCAAATGAATCTTACATGCAGTACTTACTATAACATTTCGCTACTGGCTGTAAAATGTTGAAAATCTATTTTGCAACCTTGTGTTGTGCAGACCCAACCATAGACAAAATAGGCCTTAAATTAATCTCTATTTTATGGGTTTTAGGTAAGCCATACAGCCTGGGGTAGATAGAACTTGAGGCTCTTACATCATTAGCTATGTCAGAAGGGAGTACAACAGCTTTCAACGACTATAGTAATTTCTTCTGAAATTTATATTCGAAGGAAGCAGTGGAACCATGAGTATTAACAGGGTCTTATTTTATAAATTTTATCAACATAATAATGATGATTTAATACCACAACTCTCGAGCCTTTCTCGGGTCTAGTTATTACTTGATATTTATTATTTTGCAGAGTGCTTATGACAGCAAAGTGTTGTTTGCGCCATTTAAACTGAATGGGATACTGGTGTACTCGCATAGCTATGAACCAGGTCAGTTAATCTTGCTTTTAGGACCCTTCCCTTGGTTTCAGAGATAGGTGTAAGCCTCACTGCCTAAGCATTAAACATTTCGAATTCCGAAAATACTTCTTCAGGTTTAATACCAGAAAGTGGATCAAAATTCTAAACTGTGATCCAATACTAACAGCTCAACATGAGACATTTTCTGCGAGGACAAATTAAGGGCATTTTTACCTGTATTTGAATTTGTTGACAATCCAAACTTTTTATAAATTAAATGTTGCAATTTGTTATTGAATTGAGCCTTAGTTTTTTACGACCTTGCTCTTGTAATATTGCAACATGCACCGAAAAACGCAATTTATCACGGTACGAAAGAACACTCACTCTCTCCCTACATAATTATGTATAATTTGTTCTAAATGTTTCTAGATTAGACGCTAATTTTAAAACTGAATAAATGCATTCTATATTTTATGTCCTAGATATAATTTTGCTTTCTTTTATTAAAATAAATGAAGGACATATATTTTTATAACACAAAACTGTAGAAATAACAGGTTTTCTTGTGTTGACCTTATTTTACTTTTTGCCAGAATAGATTTTAATCTCTTAGTTAAACTCGGGTTGTAGCGAGACTTCAGATGTTTCATTATTTTTGGGAAGGTACAAAACTTTATTATAGCTATGAAAAAGGGAATACTGAGCTTTTTTTTGTATTCATGATGAAACGAAGGCCAGAAGGAAACTATATCATGAAGGAACAAAAAAAATAATATATACATATTGGGGTAGAGTCGGCAGATAAGGTTTCGCCCTACCTTTTCATATTTTCTCTTCCCTCAGTTAATTTTATTTTATTGTAGTCGCTCCCCACGTTTGAATTCGCTTTCCTATAATAAAAAAAAAACTCTATTTGGCTTTTGAAAAGTTGGGGCGAAACCTGGTCGGCCAACTCTATCCCAATATATATATGTTATTATTTTTTTTGTTTTGGTTCCTTCATTAAATATTTTCCCTCTGTCCTTCTTTTTATCATGAATACAAAAAAAAACTTAGTCTTCCCTTTTTCATAGCTATTATATATATATATATATATATATATATATATATATATATATATATATATATATATATATATAAATCTGTTTCTATGTGTGTCTCTCTGCAGCTTTGCTTCTGATTCTTTACCTTGGACTCCAAAATGAGTAGAACGATTATTTTCTGGAAATTTCACATAAATGTACTTTGTCTCTCTGAGAGTATTTTTAGATTGGGTTTGAATCAATCAATGGATCGAACAAATATAAGAACTTGATTATCAAAATCTAAATCCCAAAAACTAAATCCCAAATAATTAGTATTTAGATAATAAGTCCATTCAACGAGTTAAACATCGAGCAAGAAGAAAAGGCTAGGTTAAAAACAAGATGACCCTGTCTAAGACAGGGGCGTGTGCAAAATAAATGCATTTGTATAGATAACCATTTAACAATAGTACTTTACTTTTGCATATTAAACTTTATTTCAAGACATTATATAAAAACAATTTTATCAAATATAAATATATTTTGCGATAGAATGTGGACTACAATGTATTGTGACCAATGCACTTCGGGAATGCATGTAAAATTTCCCCTGATACTTTAGTGTTTGTTTCCGATATCAGAAAAAATGTATTGCTTTATTAGAAAAATGTGAATTTTAGCATTTCACCGATTTCTATTATAACATTACTATTTAAAAGGATGTTCTGGCCTCCATCATATGTATGAATAATGTTATATATATATATATATATATATATATATATATATATATTGTTTGGCTGTGGAAATAATAATATAATCTACATTCTGAACAATTCTATTACTAATTGCTCGCAAGATTAGCATAACTGGATGGCTTCGTCCTTGCGAGTTAAAAACTCCCTACTTGTCAGGCATCGCCTTTGGTTATTAGTTAGTTAGATGACCGCGTCTCTTGTAGCGACGAAGAAGGTTCATTCCACAGTCGGATGTCGCTCCGGCTTCCTTTATGGGTTAGTTAGTAGAACTCCTTGTGTGCGGGGTGTTTGCTCAGATAAGAATTGCTTGCCTCCCATGCAAGAGGCTTGGGTTTCGAATCTCGGGTTCGGATATGAACCCAAATGAAAGTAAAACTCCAGTTTCGGGCTTCCGGTTCGTTGCCTCTCATGGCTATTGTGGGCTGCGGCATTGTTTGGCAGTGGAAATAATTATATATATATATATATATATATATATATATATATATTATTGGAAGTTGTAAACCTTTAAAACTATTCCATTTTGATTTTTATATTATTATAAAATACACACTCGTTAATGATTAATTTATTAAATCACCTGTAATTGCTGCATTAAATTGAATTCTTGAATCCACGATAGTCCTAATGTAATTTCAGCGATCAGAGATGCCTATCATAAAACCGTTTCGGGGAGAAAAACAAAGCAGTATATTAAATCATAGCTCCCCGCATTGAGATAAAACATCACCTCCCTTTATCACAATAATAGAAAATGTTCAGAATATATATATGTATATATATATATATATATATATATATATATATATATATATATACATATTGAGATCAGTTATTATTATAGCATTTTATAATAATTGATATCCACATAATGTTTTCTTCTCATGTATTAACTGCTTTCAAAGCTGCTAGAATAGTTACATGTGGTCTTCAAAATTTAATCCTCTGAGGGAAAAAGATATGCGCAAAGGATTTCAATAGGAGACAGAACACCTAAGATATGGACGGGGATATTAAGGAGTAGTGCAGTTATTGGTGAACATAAACTGCGAAGCTTAGATTAAATTAGTTTGTATATCTCATTGTCTTTTAATGAGCATTATACTTGTAATAGTAGTATTCGGATGAATACCAGTAATATAAACAGTTGTAATAGTCATGGAAATTATCCTGGTTGCCGAAGTCTTACTTGTAGTATTATTGAAGGTGATCATAGAATCCGATTTCATCTTGTATTTATCCATTATTATTTTTCAATCTTTTCATACTTCATATACACCAAAAATGTTTATATATTTCGGAATCGAATTTTAATAAAGAACTTGAGATAATTGAATTTGAATTATTAGAATTGAATGACGAAAGCAGTGCATTGAAATGTATGTATTTGAAAATAGACTCACTCGTTTTAAATCAGATTCTTTGGGTCGCCGGCGGCAATTATTTATAAAATATTGCCTGGAGTATTTTACGAGATTATACTGAAAAGGAAATATATATTCAAATAATTATTTTCTAATATCTGTGACCTATATTTTATTAGAACGGTTAACAATTCTCATCGGGAGTATGTATATACATGATATGTTTATATCACTTATCTATAAGTCAATTTATCTATCCATCTCTCTATTTCTCTTTCTCTCTCTTTCTATACATATATATATATATATGTTTATATATATATATATATATTTATATATATATATGTATACATATGCGGGCTGATGTGTGTATATACGCTAGTATCAGAGGAATTCACTCACAAAAAGTATACGCAATTAATATAGGATTATTTTTAAATGCTATTTTTCTCTATTCAAGGAGCAATACGGTATAGATGACATAATCCTAAATAATAAACTTTACAAAAATATAATAATATAGACAGCAGCTCCACCCATGGATCTAGGTAAATGACAACACCAGAAATAATACTGTGGCAGCTAGTTCTGGTTATATATATATATATATATATATATATATATATATATATATATATATATATATATATGTCTTATTATAATATAGTATGTCTCTTGTCATTTCCATTGGTTTCTTATTTTTAAATCAAAATATCTATTAAAAACACAACTTTATGATCAATAACCAATAGAGTTATATTCCACAAACCACCCAGTGTTTACGCAATCTTCGATCAACATTATATACTGTATTTTATTACAGTTTCTTTAGATGTATTCAGCTCTATTCTACTCACTCCAGTCGTTAGTTAATATACACTTCGTCTATACTCTTTTTTCTTAATTTACCGTTTTCAATAAAAAATGCATTGATATTGTCTATATTGTCTCATAGGATCGATTTCAATTATTTTATTCGACATTTGTATTACATTTGTGTATGTGGTCATAATTCATACACATATCAGTGGATAAAAATACACAAAAATGTTTAAACAAATGGCCATAAGATTTCATCATACGTAATAAATAAAGTTGTGGCTTATTACGGCGGATTTGTATTTCTCGTCATGTATGTTTCCTTATCTCACAATATAAAAATAATAAAGTCCCGCTGGAAGTTACGAACGCAAAAGAATTCCTGTTGTTAAGCTTCCATTCTATTCGAATGATTAGTACGCGACAAATTATCTCCATAATGAACCATAACCTATCAGTAAAATACTCAGCAGTACACATGTAAGCGTTACAATTAGAGAGGGTGTACTAAAGCTACGTTCGTTCTGATGGCTTCGAGTTTTCATATGTGATTATGAATTAACGGTACCTATGCATCGGACATGAATCGAAAGAAGATACGGGAGCTAATGAATATATTGTCATAGTTCGGACAATACATAACCGCGAAATTCTTACTTGTTATTCACATAGTGTATATCACATAGTGTGTACATAGACCTTATTTCTCTAAAAACGTATAAGCGGTAAGCGTAAACAAATATTGAACGAATACACTTTCTTCACGATCAGTTCACATTTGACCTAGTGTTCTTTTTTAAGTCTGTAATGAACGATGCCTTAATTTGTAATAAATATACAACTATCTATGTCTTGGCGAAGGTTACACTTTACATTAAACGGCGGGGTTGTCCCTATTTACTGTTTATAAATTTAACTGTATAAGTATACGCATTTAAATACGCTTGTTTGGAGAGTATTTCCTAGCACTTTCTTGTACCGACATTTTAATTTGTATTCCATTTTATTTTTCTTAATTCCATAATCCAATTTGCTAATGATGTTGTTTTCTTATTATTAGTAGCTATTGGTGTTTTAAAGGGTGCTGTATAATTATTAAATATGTATTTTAAACAAGATGTTCAGCCCCATTATATGCTCTTGTTCTGTTATAATCTATTACCTCAAATTTTGTACTATATTGAAAATGAGACATTTATCTTTTATTCCTGAAGTTGGAAAGTGAATTTCCCTTGATATTTTTATTTATAATGCAATAAAGCTCTGTCCCTAGGATCTTTGTCTATTTTGTACTGTTAGAACTTATACTAGTTTTCAATAAGTTCGTTGTAGTTGAAAAAGATAATGTAGCATTATTTCTCTTGATAATTTACTTAGATTAGTTCCATTACGAACATTTTTATCACTAATCTTTAAAAATTTCTTTCGGCAAATAATTTTTATGTGTGCACTCTAAAATTGTGAACTGTGAAATGGAATTTCATTTAATGCGCCTTACAGTGGGTAAAACCAAATGCAATTTCTACGTCTATTTTTCATTTTGTATTAATATTACCTTGTGACGTTCTGATCTTATCTACAAACTTATTATTACAGGTTATATTTTTATACTATGATGACTATTTGATTACACAATTGTATGAAATATCGTTCTATGGTTTCAGTTTTGATATATTCCCGTTCATTTGTACTTTATTTAAATTGTTATATATTTTATTTCACAGTTATATCCAGATCTAGCTAATGCTTCATTATAATACTCTTCCTTGCCATTAAAATTATCTTTGTTATGGGATAATATAGAAATTCATTCTAATATGCTAGGTATAATCGCTTTTAAAATGTAGATTGGGTGGTTTGATTAATAGTTAATTTAGTACACATTTGATTTGGTTTATGATAAACTTCCCACGCATTGCTAATAAGATTCGAAGTAACATTAATAAATTTACTGCTTCATGATTTTATCAAGGGCTATTATTAAGTAAATATTTTTTAAGAAATTATATAGCATTCGAAAAATTATTTCGAAATTTCTACCTCCAGTATTGATGAAAAATAATGCATCTTCCTTATACAGACTTACCACAATATATTTGGTTCCTTTTTCGCTAACTGTTTTAGAATATAGAGACCAACCAAATCAATGGCCTATGCAAAGTCCAGAGGACCAATAGTAACATCAATTTTAAATTCTCTATTTCTTTAGTCCAATATTATAATATTTAATTAAGCTAATTTTTACATGTCAATTTCCAGTTGTGTAATGCTAGGAAGACACTTTTTATAACATGAGTAGTTTAGCCTATTTTATCTGGAACAGGAAACTAGATGTACTATTCAGATCACTTTTCTTGTGTTAAGAAAGGTGAGGTTAAATAAATACTGCGAATAACCATGATTTAATATACTTTTTGTTTTTTAAATCCCCGAAACAATTTTTCATGTAAGAGAACTGATGACCCCTGAAATAAAATAAGGACTAGTGTGAATTCGATAAAGCAAGTTGATACGAATGCTAAAATTTACAAAGTTAAATAATAAGTATTTACGAGGGGTGGGCAATAAGTAATACCCCTGACCCACTTCCCACCGTAGTAAAGCAACGAAACTTGGCACAGTTATTAGTCTTTCTCTACATAGGAACCAGGCAGAGTTATGCATTTCTCCCATCGTTTGATGCAGCTCTGGAGACCCTTTTTGTAAACACCCCAGGCTGGTCCTCCAACCACGACGTGACTTCAGAAATCAAGGCTACATCATATGGGAACGCTTTCCTTTCAAAAACAACTTAATGGCTGGGAAGAGGTGAAAGTCCGAGGGGCAAGATCACGAAATTAGGGAGGATTAGGGAGGATTTTATCACCACACGCCCGTGCTTCTGATCTGGCGACATACGAATTGTGAATCGGAGGGTTGTCCTGCGGGAGGTTGGTACGTTTGCTGATATTGCTCCGCTGCTTGATTTTGATAGCTTCCCTTAATTTCCTCAAAAGTGAAGCATAATAGCTCTTGTAATTGGGGTACCCTTTGCCAGGAAATATGTCAGCACGACTCCGTCCTGGTCACAGAAGACTGTGAGCATGACCTTGCCAGCGGAGGGATTCACTCTTGCCTTCTTTGGAACTGGTGAGTCCAAGTGCTTCCAATGCATTGACTGGGCTTTGGTCACTGGATCATAGTGATGGACCGAGGTTTTATCCTGTGTAATCAGTTTGGGAAAAAAACTTTGACTCATCTTCGTGGCACATCTCCAAATTCATCCTCGAGCACTCGACGCGTTCTCGCTTCTGGAATAGTTTGAGCAACCTGGGAATCAATCTGACAGGCACCTTATGCTTTTGCCAATGATCATGGATGATAGTTTCCATTAAACCTGTACTAATCTTGACATCTTAGGTTATTTGTCGATCTTCCAAAATGGCAGGCTTGACGGACACATGCCTCATCAATGGCAGAAGGGGGGCGACCTGGTCTGAGAGCTGCTTCCACGGACTTCTGGTCATGTTTGAATTCACGATGACACCGTTTTACAAGGTTATGTGATGGGGCATTATCACCATGCGTTTCATTCATTTCATCAAAAGTCTCCTGTGATGTGCGTCCTATCAAATACCAAAAACGGATCACTGCTTGACATTCAACAGGCACACCTGACTCAGTTGAAACACCTGTAAAAAAGAAACCACGATTAGTTCAGAGCTGTAATTTTCCACACAACGCGTGGAGATATAAATCCTTGCACACACATGCAAAATTCCAGCTAGATGAGACATCTGGAAGGGGGACAGGGGCATTACTTATTGCACGGCCCTCGTACATCGTTTAATGGTTAAAATACTTCAAAGACTATATATATATACATATATATATATACATAGATATATAGTTATGAAATATATATGGGGATTAAGTACACAGTATAGTACGCGTTTCATGCACGCTAGAATTCGTCAGACTAATAAATTTTAGCGTGGATGAAACGCGGAATATCTATGAAACGCCATAGATATTTTATAACTTGATACCTAGTTCTACATATGTATTGAGCACTGTTGAATAAGTACTAAAAATCCACGCATAAAACCATACTTTCATATATTAATTAATGTGATAAAACGAAATAGTCATTATATATATGTATGTATGTATGTATATATATATATGTATATATATATATATATATATATATATATATATATATATATATATACAGCAAACGTTTTTATCACTCGTTTGAATCTACATCGAAAGCTTTCTTGCAACATTTCCATTATACCGATTTCAAACCACATGGGAATATCACAACTCTAAATATAAACCCAAAATTTAACTGCCGTAGAAATGCATATTTGCGTATGCATCGAACGAAAACACGCTTAGTGCACTTACGATTCCAAATTTCCAAGTTATTTTTAGCTTTGCCGTCTTAACAGCTATCATTACCGACAAAACATGTATTCAAACGTGTTCCCCTGAGCAAGAATTCTTATAACTAAATTGTAAAGAGCGTAAATTGACAAAATAGACTAATATAGATTATTTACCCCAGGTAGACGTGGTAATACGTTTAAAGATGATACTTGACTTAAAACTGTTATTGATTATTATACTATATACTATATATATAGTAATTTTATATATATATATATATATATATATATATATATATATATATATATATATATATATATTGTAATGTTTTCAGTAGTAAAGAAAAGATTATCATCTGGTGTTAAAAGCAAAACATTCAGCGCTAGCCTTTAGTTAGCAATTCAGTATTCGCTATTTTCGCGTTATATATCGCCAAATAGATAAGAAAAATAAAAAAATGAAGCGACTACAAGAAACATTTTTATGTTTATGCATGAGATGATAGTTGATATCATCCTACGAGTATGCTACCAGGTGAAGTTTGTTTTGACACCTTAGCACATATATTACAGGCAATAAACCAATTCAAGATTTGTTTCGAAGTCCAAAATTCCTATACATATGAAGGGTCGTAAGTGGAGACTAAATATTCAGAAAAGAGTAAGGATAAGACTTTTAAGCAGATACATAGACAATATCATATATATATATATATATATATATATATATATATATATATATGTGTGTGTGTGTGTATGTATATATATGTATATATAATATGTATACACATGTATAAATACATATATATGCATATATATATATATATATATATATGTGTGTGTATGGGTGCGTGTGTGCGTGCGTGTGTGTGTGTGCGTCTATGTGCAGGAAAATTCTCATCGCAATTCTACGCTATTATATACAATAAAAAAACAATGAAAGTTTTAAGCGTAATAGTTAATAACACAAATCATCTATGGACACCACAAAAATGTTTAATCACTTCAAGAACGCCCGGGGTTCAAATGAATAATTATTATTATGGACCTTTTAATTTTCTTGGCATATCCATGCTTAAGTATAATCTGTAGTTTTTTAAACCAATTTAAAGAAAAAGATTTAACATGATTTCGATACTTATGTCAAAGCAAAAAAAAAACTCAAGTTTATCAATGTTATATGTTAATTATTACACATTTTTACTTTTAATTTTCTCTTGTTTTCTCTACGTATTCTTGAAAACATTAATAATTGTAATATTTTATCAGGGAAGTCCATGTTTATTGCTCTTCCTATTTTAACCATTATTAATGTAATACATCTATACAATTTGCTGATTATTTTTTATCTCTAGATTATATCATTTACTAAAAAATAGAATTAATCCAAAATTAAATGCAAATAAACATACTTAAAATCATTTAAGAAAATATCGTGTATGCAAATATTGTTCGGTTTTGAACATTCGAACCGATATGAAATAATGTGCTTATATTACTGAATCTTAAATATATTTACATATAGAATGTACCGACATCGATGCTTACTATTTTATTGTAAAAAAAAAGAATAAAGGATAGTACCTGCTAGGTTCTAAAATTTTATTTCCAATGATTTATTGGCCGTGGATATGACCTAAAACTATATCCGATAATGAGGCCACAGCTTGCGCGCTTTGAGGAGTGTGGGGTCACCTCTTTGTTGCAATTGCGCCCAAGTCCTCTCTTACCCGGAGTGGTAGTACCTGTTAGGATCCCAACTATGGGTCAAATAAAAAACGACTCGAACAAAAAACTAATATATTCTATTAAAACCTTTTTCTTTAGAATCCCTGGATTCGACATCAAATAACCTGAAAAGGGTTGATATGCCGTAAAACAAAAACAACCAACCAACCCCCTAACCAATGAGTTATCTTCTGATAAGAGATAATATTATCTATAAATTAATACGAGAGCTTATTTTGTGTGTCACGTTTACATATTTGTTTCTTCCGAATGGCCATCGTTTGATTTTAAAACCCTTACATTATTTGTAATAAAACAATTTAATCAAGGGTTATTCATAAGTTTTGGTTTTGGTTTCGGTTTCGTTTGTAGCTAAAGAAAATGAGGTTATACATTAACCGATATTTTTATTCATAAATTTTGATTTTGGTTTCGATTCAACCTGATGAACTATAGTCATATTAGTATATTCTTTTCATTTTTAAAATCCAAACTACATAATTCATAAAATCGAAAGAGAATTTACTCTATAATAATAAATACGAAATCGGAATGAAGTATAATACTATATTTAAGCGTATTTTACGACCGGGAAAGCCGAGAGTCCCTCCTAAGATAAATACTTTTTGCAGCTTTAAGAAAAGGGCTACAATAAAATTTACACTAAACAGAAGGATTTGAAACGGTGTATACCTACAATTTACCATACCGTCAGGTCTGATACCATAGAGAACACATCTATTAAACATGGAACGCAGAGGTAGATCTGATATAAAGGTAAGGAAGCTTTTTCAGTCTCCAATAGAGTATCGATGAAGACGTTCTTGGTCATTTGAGAAGATGTATTTAACGATTGAAACAATTTGTATTTATAATATTTAATCAGGAGCCACCATGTTTTAGGAACCTAGTGCTCCACGAAATAAACAGGCTGGTTGTTTTTATCTGCCCTCGTAAAAGTAGCTATTTATGATCAGCCATATTTTATTAAACCTAACGACTCTTGTTTCTATTCTATTTTTCATTGCGTTATGTATGCCAACGTTTCAATATTTGCCGTGTGTCTGTGTAATTCAACTTTCCCATCTGATAATTTTCAAATACGTGTGGCTCACCTCATATATCGTCTAATTTATGATCATGAACCGTAAGCTACTGGCGAAAAAATTGTATTAACTATCGTTCTTGTTTTCTTTAAAGGGTAATTTTATGTATTTCATATATTTATAAGCTCAATGAATTATAGCAAATTACACTGGAAGACCTTGTTCAACTATACTCCGAAGGCGTAGACGCGATAAACAAAATGTAGGAAACATTCGGCGATAGAAACGCGAGTCTTGTGAAGTAAGCGGGCGTCTTGAATGACGCACGCGATGACTCAGAGATAACAGCACGTGTTATTACCAACGTGTAAACCATATCTACGTTTTATTCGTTCGTCTTAGGATCTGCTGGGGTGAAAGAAACGGTTCCCTAAAATCAAATTGCCCGTATTAAATTTCACAGGTTTTCCAATGCGTCTATAAACTTATCTCATTATTTCTTCCTTTCACATAAAGCAAGAAAATAGTAAGTTTCTAGTATTCTTTGTATGGCTCTTATTTAGTTTTCTTTCGAAATATTTTCAAAAAAGATATGTTAAATGTTGAATTGGTATATATTGAGAGTGTGCACATAATATATTTTGTATTTATAATTTACAAATTTTTTCTTGCAGCGTGTTCCTGTTAGCGAGTTTCGTGTGCTGAATAGAAATTATATTGTGTCACTATTAAGGATCGCCTTCTGTGGAGTACTTAATTATAAACAGTTTCTGGGACTTAATGCGCTGGAACCAAAAGGCTTAGTTTTCCGGTATCTACTGAGGTAGGTAACATATGTTAGTTCCGTCACAAAACTCCCTCCCAGGCTTATAAGCCCGGACTATCTATCAGTATTTTCTTCTTTTTGGTGGGCCAATAACCGTTCAGTGATATTCATTTTCATGCTCCGACGAAGTGGTTCTAGAGAAGTCCATTATAAACCATATCCTAGTCGAGTTTAATATGATGTTCTTCTTCTTGGGGCAACTCTTCTAAGTCTTCAGTCATACGTTTGCGTATCTGGTTCCTATGCCTTTTGTCTTTGAATATTGATCTCTGAATTGTATAGATAACATTTCTAATGTTTTTATTACTTTTCTGGTTCCAAAAAGGAAAATTACTTTAAAAATGCTTGAACTACACTTTCTCTCCAAGGTTTTATTTACGGGTGCGCAAAGATATCATGACAGTGCAAAGCACAAAAAGGAAAAAAAATGAAAATACTCCAACTTTTATGATCTGGCACTTATTTGGTTCCTGGATGTTTTTCTTTCATCGGTGTTTTCTGAACAATTGCTTGATATAGTTCAGCTTTCTCTTGTGAGTTCTTTTTAATTTTTAGGATATTTTAAATTTGAGTATCCTCTGCGAGTTGCAAATCCGACATCGCCATTATTATAGCAATGCATAGTACTGCAAAGAAAAAGAAGGCGCCAATATTAAGTAAAACATGTGTTGAAAAGTGTGCTATAGATGAGTTGTTCGTCTTAGCTGAATAACGACCTAAGTTGGTCTAACGGATATCGAGTACCAGTTAACAGCTTCCCATTTTGGTATATATTGAGATTGAAAGCTTATAAAAAATTAGCAAAGAGGACACAGTCGATGGCTAAGAATACTTTTCCAGATACTACTCATGTTGCATACTGGGAGTTATTTTAGAAGGTACTAACTATGAGAGTATGTTACGTAATTCTTATGTAGATGACGACTTATATATTTGTTGTTGTTCATGTTTGTGGAGATAGCATATTGGAGACACAAACAGGTATAGATATAAAGATAGAGAATATTCTATATATATAAGAGACATGCAGGGTACATAAAAGAGAGGAGCACCAAGCCTGTAATTCAATGAGAAAAGATTTTTGAATATCTAGACAGATAGATAGACCGGAACATAGTGCGTTTGACATTTACGTTGACAGTTGTACATTTTTATAAACATTAAGTTCATATTAATACAATTTCACTTTACCTTTTTTTTTGGGTGATGATGATTTTCACAAAGTTCTTACAATATAAATGGACAACACTTTTCTGTTGAATAACAACACGAAGACCGAGATATACAACCACATGATGATACGTTTATTTCTTCTTCGACCGGTCGGACATAATTTTGTATTTCAGGGATTCAAAGTTGTTACATGATTATCTCTTAACCCTCTCGCTTCCAGAGGGTGACTTTACTCTAACGGAGAATCGGTCTGATCTCCTCTGCTTCTAATATCTCACTAATCTGATTCACCCTAACTAACTTCTAACTCATTTCTATATTGAGAAATCACGCGTATGCCTGGTCAACGTGACTACAACTCACGTGTTTCCAACATGCGCGATTTTCACGCTTTGAAACCATTTCTGGCGACCAGGGCCTTTCCCATTCTCTTTGTTTTTTTACAAAGGAATTTCACTTACTTGTCTTATTCTGTAACCTATATTATATTAGGCATTCTTCCCAAGAATGTGAATAGTTTCCAGCCAAATTTGTATTTATTAAATATTTAACAGAATCAACAATTTAACTGCACACACCATTTATAATAACAGTCAGTGTTTATTTTAACTGATGATTGGAATTCTCAATTCCAAGTTTAGCTTCGCAAGTTCGAATCCTTGACTATCCTATTTCATATTTACATTTAACTAATTCCCTATTTATTACTTACACGAAAAAAGGGACAACCCTTATCATGTAACATCCCTTTCTCTCATTTTTCAAAAAGAAATGCACTCATTTTAAAATTTTAGTACATTTTTCTATATGACCACTTGGCTAAGAAAGATCAGACACCATAAAACAAAAACGAAACTTTTTTTCTTTCCAAGTCAGCCCTTTTCCAACTGACTTCATAATTTGATTTTTTTAGACCAGACACTCTATCTGATCTCCCAGCCATATTCTTTTGGGTGTAAGATAGTACCACCTATAATCATGTCAGCTGCTTCATCCAGCCACCCTTATGCCGTAAACTGAGGTCTCATTTTACCTCTCCACCAAATTGACAACTCTTTGTCCAAATGTGTCCTTGATCCTTTATTCCGTATGGTTCTTCTATTAATTAGAGCTTTGTTTTCGTTTTGTAACTAACTTATCTTTAACTTATCTTTTAGGCACCTGATTCCCTCGGATGTCCTTGCTTGGACCCTTGGAACTTGATGAAGACCTAGAAAATATCATCCTTTACTAACAAATTTTGCGCCAAAATTCCTATTTGCGCACTAAATTCTATCTAATGGCACGGTTTTTTGTGATTTTTCTTTTCTCTTACCAGAGCTTACAAGATTCAGCAGAGATATTCCACATTCATGTGTCTCTAAAAAAATTACAAGGGTATATCTTCCTACGTACTTACGGTATATTTTACTTTTCTCTCACTTCATTTTGCTATATGTGATTAGCCTTCGAGCTCTCATGGCCCTTTTTCCATACGATTCTCGTATCCTTTCAACGCCTGCATTTCGAACTTATGGACTTGTGACTTATCCTCTGCTCAAAACTATTATATGTGGCATGCTTTAAAAGCACACATTATCGCAGGTTCCCATCTGTATTTTTTAATTAGGGGCACCACTAGTGCTTATCATCTCCCTACCAAGTTACTCTTCTTGGGAAAATGTTATGGCCATCATAAAAAACAATTATCAAAAAAACTTATTTCTTTCAGCTTATCACATCTGAAAACTCCCAAATGCCTGTTTACGTAATTTATCTTTTCCCCTCTCCAAAATTCCAAATGATTTCTAAGCCAACCAATTATCTTAAATTATTGTTTCCTATTTTACTTATTTCGTCTTACTTGTTTCTTTTGATTTTAATGTATATTTAATTCAAACTTTGAATTCCTGATGTGAAATACAATAACACATACATTTAAGACAATTTACAATATTTGTTCCAACATAACATTTTCAAAACAAAATACATCATTAATACATTTAACTACGATTTCACAAAATTTATAATTATAACTTTTTCATTGAAAAATATCGTAACAAACAACAATAAAAGTCTTAAAAACTAACTGGAACATACATAGAAAAAACATAGTTATTTTTTCTTTTAAGAATCTATATAGAGTTAATATTTAAAATGTTCTCTCTTTTCAAAAACAAAACGATTAAAACACACAAAAAGGCGAAAAGTTCAACTATGAACATAAAATTGATTTTCATTACTGCGTCTTTTTTGTTAATAAGCATATTTCATTCTACTTTATAATAACACAATATTTTAAAATACCTTCGACTTTGACACAAAATTGTTACAATGATTGACAGATTAAATTCAACAATTCGCCCACACGATTTCATAATGACATAATTTTTTTTAACTGATATTCAATACAAATTTCAAAAAAATAATGACTGAGCCAAATCTCTCCATTTTTGGGTATGTGTGTATATGTTTTTTTTAAAACCAAAACAATTAATTTCAATGAATTATGCACGGTTACTTTTTCTTACAACTGTTTATTTTTGTTCATCGATCTACGGTTTTCTTTTGCGGCATATCGGCCTTTTTTTAGTTTTCTTTTGTATACTTTTGTTCAATTGTGTGTATGTGTGTGCTCATTTTTTTATTTTTTCATTCATCTACACTACTATTCTTTTACGGCATATCCGCCCCTTTTCTATGTTTTCTTGTATACTTTTGTTCCAGTGTCTGTATGGGTGTTCATTATTTTCTTATTTTTTTTCCTAATTTTTTTTATATATTGTCTATATATTGTGTTATCCGTGATAACGCCAAGTTGGAGTTGTTTTAATTCATTCCTGTTGAATAAAAGAGGTCCGGCATCCAAATTACAATTATGTGATGTAATAGGTGGTATTAAGACGATGTATGTATTATTCCTTGGTGTTGACTGTTCGTATTAGGATGTTCATGCTTGTGGAGACAAAAACAGGGTATATATAAAGAAAGAGACAGTTCTGTATATATATATATATATATATATATATATATATATATATATATATATATATATATAGGGGGTAGTCACCAACAATGTGTATTTTTTAACATTATTTTATTATTCCGTGTCTTGGTTTTTCATTGAGAATTTTGTTTGGATCATTGTAATAATGTTTTTTAAAAACATTATTACAATGATCCAAACATAATTCTCAATGAAAAAGAAAGACACGGAATAATAAAATAATGTTAAAAAATACACATTGTTGGTGACTACCCCCTTATTTAAATATACATTGTTCTTTCGTTGGAATTTCTTAACCCATTATATATATATATATATATATATATATATATATATATACATATATATATATATATAATAGATAGTGTACATGTTAATACACGACCACCAAGCCTGTAGTTTAGCTAGAATAGAGTTTTAATATCTTGATTGATAGACTGAGAGATAGTGCGTTTGATATTTTCGTTGACAGGTGTGCATATAATACAAACACGTTACCTTTCTCGTTGTAATGATGAATACAGAAAGACGGCAGTTATTAAAAAAACATGATGATCATTTGATTCGTCGACCGGTCAGAAATGAGCCTGTTGTTACATGGTTATCTCTAAACACTCTCGCTTGCAATTCCAGAGTGTGCCTTGACTCTAACGGAGAATCGGTATGCTCTCCTCTGCTTCTCTGATCTCACTAATCTGATTCCGCTAACTAACTTCGAACTCTTTCCTATATTGAGAAATCACACGTATGTCTGGTCGACTTGACTACAACTCACGATTTTCCAACATGTGCGATTTTCACGTTTTGAAACCCTTTCTGGCGACCAGGAAATTCCCCATTCTCTTTGTTGTTTTACAAAGTAATTTAACCTACATGTATAATTCTGTAATCCATATTTTATTATGCATTCTTTCTAAGAATTTGAATATTTCCATCCAAATTTGTATTTATTAAATATATTAACAGAATCACCGATTGTACTAGGCATTATATTTATAATAACATTCTGTATTTATGTTAACTTATGATTGAAATTCTCAATTCTAAGTCTAGCTTCGCAAGTTCGAATCCTTGGCATACCTGTTTCATAATTACGAGTAATTAATTCCATATTTTTTTACTTACATCAAAAGGGCACAGCCCTTTTCATGTAGCACGTATATGCAAGCCAGTGAAGTAGATTTTTATGGATAACTCTATCCAGGACCGATGATATTAAAAGAGCTATTTCTTTTGGACAGCACCCCTCGCAGATAAATTAAAAGAATTTATGCAATGTCACAGTTGGTACATGAGTTCTATCTCTCATAGCACGACAACCATATTGCTTGTATATGTGTAAAAAAGAAAAGTACATCAGTGTGTGTTAGTTTTAATTAACAACACATATGATTAAATATATTAGATTAAACACACGTGTATTAGGTTTATGTAATTATTTTCTTTCTTTTCAGAATGATTTTCTATGCTGTTTCATACGCGTAGAACAAAAGGGTTAGTGCACGTTGATGATGTTTTACGTCTGTCATAAAAATGTTGGTACATTTATCTGAAACAAAGCAGTGTGCGTCGGCAAACCAGTCGGGCATTCAAACCAAGAGGCTGTCAGCCGCCACCTGATGGTACCAGGGATCACCATATCCTTTAGCATACCCATGTAGATTTATTGGTGACTTTCAAGCTGACTTTAAAGATGTGAGATGCCATCTTGTTGAACTAACTTGAAACCAAACCAATTACCATAAGTGTGACCAAAACCTTTGTTTTCATCACCTTCGGCACGACCCTGGTATTTGAATCAATCCAGCAATGCATTTTGAGGGTGCTGGCAATGGTCCTCTTGTCCTTAATTGAATCGATACTGACCATGAGTTGTAAAGCGGCGCATCTCTTATGTCACTCCTTGAATATTGTTTCTTATGTCGACATGATGGAAGTCTCTTATCGCTCTTGGGATTCGTACACAGATGGTTAAGTAATAGATATTGTGCAACAAAAAACACGAAGACCGGTTGTCATATAACAGAAATAGAATCAATTAGTCTTTTCTAGGTCGATACTTTTCTCGTTCCACCCTGCACATATTTATTTTATTATGTAAACAGAAAATTTGTCTGTATGTTTCTGCGCAATTCAGTGTGTTCTTAATCTGGGCCGATTTTTATGAAATTTCACACTAATGCACTTTCCGTTCTCGGAAGTGTTTATAGGTTTCTTATCGAAATGTTTTCCATAAGTATTGATAATCAAAATAATCGGATTAAGAATAGGAAATAGTACACAAAAATTTATAACTTACACAGCTGAACGTCACAAGTACATTAGGAAAGTTTTATGCCCACAGAAGCCATAAGACCCGACATATAAAATCTACAGTAGGTTTATTCGATAGGAGAGACACGCGTTTAAAATGAAAGTTTCTGTTAATAGCACAATTGCAGGGTACTACTTGTCTTTTAAATTTTAAACATAAATTCCAACGATCATGACCAGGCCGGAAGTAAGGTTCGCCATAAAATCAACATTAGGGTAATTTATATGACAGAAGCGCTTTCGAAATAAATGTTTCCGGTTAGAGCACAATTACATCATGTTACTTGACTTTTGAATTTTAAACTTAAATTCCTTTCATTATATATCATAAAAGTCATTGCATCAAAAATACGTTCCTTACTATGCAATGTAAACTAAAAAAAGTAAAATAAAATGTAATCAAATTGCTCTTCTGGATAACGCGGTCTTTTAATATGCTAGCTCTCTCAAAGATAGTAAGCAGTTTTACCATATATGGTATTGTGATCTTCTGATCTTCAATAACACGGCGTAAATGTTCTTGGATAAAATAGTATACCAAAACACGATGACATTTTTCAGAGTACACGGCCTTTCAACCTACCTGCTATACTCAGGATATTCAGCACACTATATTAACTAAATTACACTTATTAACATCTATGATAATGTAATATTCTTATTTTGCATCGTGGAAAACTGTAATTAAAAAAACAACTTTAATTGCATCTATGTATTTGCTGCAGGCGAACTTATTTACTGGGATAATTTTTAGATAGTATTTTAAAATTAATATTAAGTTACACGCATAGTAAAAAAAAAGTTGTGATCAACGCTTCGCAAACGGTATAACATTCATAACTGTATAAGGACAAAAAGGTGCATGTTTTAGCGTCAAATATTGTAAATACTGGTCACCCTCGAAAGTATCGAAAAATATAATTGTAATTGCACTTCTTAAAAATTTAATCGCACGTTAAAACCAGCCTTCAACTAAATCAACATGCCCATTTAAAACTGCCTCGAATGAAGTTTGTGTACTTTGAATTTTTACACCCCTCTCCTGGTTAGCTATGTAAATAATACAATGGCTAAAAACATATCTAAATTCTAAATTAACTTTAAAAGCAAAAACAATCTTTGACAGTGTTTAATTACAAAATCATAACGGCTTTATATTGTGGTTCTATGATTCGGCAGGAGCTGTAAACCGTAGAAGTGTTTCTTTAATCGAATTGTTCGCTTTTATGTTTTGAAATATATAGTGCTGATCAGCTTTTTGTATTAAAAGCAAGAAAAAATTGAAAACAAGTGAAGCATGTTTTGTGGCCCATGAGTGCACCGTGAATGACGCATAAAAAAAACACTAAGTTAAGCATTGCACCCCGCAACAATTAGCCACGAAGGTCCCCAGGGGACGTTGAATGTTGGTGAGAATGAACAAACGGTGGAGTTTTACGCCTTAATATATGTAAATTGAATTTCTGAACTATGCAAAAAAAAGAAATGTCCAAGTCCATCATTTGCACACACCCGCATTTAACCCCCAAAATCCCCAGGACCTTAGCATGTAAAAATTATAGACCAGCACCATGCAAAACTACTAAATCGACATACACAAAAAAAATTGGACCAAATAGTCTTCAGAATGTAGTGTTTTTATTAGCCCTAAAAAGCCCGTGGGGCACACCCAAGAGTTATTGCAAAGTAAAGGCAAATATAATGATATTGAAAGAAGTTAGTTACAACATTTCATACAGTTTTATAAAATTCAATGCATCAATTTTTTTTAATAAGCACAACATTGTTGAATTTACCCATTTTAAATCGAAAGGCATACTAGGGGGGGGGGCGACTGGACTTTTCCTGGAACTCTGTTCTGTTATTTTTTTACATCTAACATGTTTAATTTTTCTGCAAAATTGTAGTTACTGAGAAAGGTGAAGACAGACAAACGGACAAACGGACGAGAGTGAAATTACGGGTGACCCTCCTTTGCTCGCGAGACCAAAAATTGACCATCGCCCGTAAGGTTTACTCGAACTCAAAAATAAATACTTCCTAATCAACCATATAACACACTCAGCCATGCGGACAGCAATAAATTGAGTGTGGAAATTTATATCTTTGATGTAATCGAGAGATGAAGGCGATTCTCGCATGAGCAAGTGCTTAAATCTTTTAGAAAAAGGCGATTCTGCTTTACACCGCCATCATAACTTACGGTGGTTAAGTTAGAAACATCTTCATTGTTTTCTTATTTTTCAATATTATCCGTGCAAAGAATTGACTGTTCCGACATTACAAGATTTTCTTTAGTTCGTTTTATAATTCTGACTTTTAGCTGGATATATAAAAACACTCATGGACGTGTTCTCCTTATATAATATACTAACAGATAGGCTTGCTCGGGCCATACAAGACAAAGTGAAGAAACGTAGTTTCGTTTTAACAAATCTTAAAAATATGTATGTTTCAGCCTCCTAAATTTACTTTCAACAACTATGCATTAAATAATTTAAAAACCTTAATTGCGACTATATCTTTGACTGCGTCCGACATTATTTACTGAGATACTTTTTAAATAGTATTTTAAAATTAATATTAAGTTACACGCGTTGTAAAAAAAGTTGTGTTCAACGCTTCACAAATGTTATAATGTTACTATGTGTATAATGACAAAAAGGTGCATGTTTTAACGTCACAAATAAATATTTACCAAGACAGTGATGTAGGAAAATAAACTACTATTAAAACAATGTTAAAATTTCTAAATAAATAATAACCGTTTTTAATAATACGCAACAAAAAAAGTAACATGAACGTGGACGCAAGATGCAAAAACTGATTATTCTGAAGCAACCCATTAACACGTTCGGTTACAAGGACGGTCATTCTATCATGTCGCAAATTGATTTACTTAACGTATCATAGAGGTGAAGCGGTTTACGCCTGAACAGACGTTGTAATCGTTTAGAAAGTGACCATGTAATGTGAACAACCCATCAAATTCTGCGATTATTCAGGCATAGTTCCTTCTAAATGTGCCATAATATGCGTCCGAGGTACGACATAGACTCCTAGAATCATTTTTAACTGATCTGGATTTCGAAAGTGCATCTGTGACAGACAATCAAACGCCCCCACATATATATATATATATATATATATATATATATATATATATACATATATATATATATATATATATATATATATATATATATATATATATATATATATATAGTGATGACCATATTTATTGGCACGGTAAAATAAAAGTTAAATTTTGTCTAATAAATTCTAAAAAAGGGATTAAATTACATTAAAGAAAATAACAAAGTATATTATGTATTTTTACTGGCCTTTCCGATGCAGCAATTTGATTTTAGAAAAAATAAATAACAAAGGAACAACAAACATAATTGCAAAAAACCCTTGTTCAAAATTATTGGCACGGCTTTGTTTTTCTTCTAGTATCAGTATAATATCAATCAATTTCCGGTTTACGTGCTTTCTGAACTTTTTTATAGCCATATTATGCTTGTTTAACGCTAATTCAGTGAATACTTTTTTTCAGATAATTTTTAGATAGCGATTTATTTAAACTATTATAACTTTTTCTCCCTCTACCCTCTAAACTCATAACGTGGCCTTGCGATTTGAACTTGTTTATTATGGCTCTAACAGTGGATTTGGGAAGGCTTAGCTTCTTTGAAATCTTATCATAGCCCTCCCCATTGGTATGGCATGCTACAACAAGCTTCCTGACGTCTTCGCTGTGTTCCTTAGTTTTAACCATGGCGATTGAAAATTATAATTTAGTCACTTATAATAGTTTAAATAAATCGCTATCTAAAAATTATCTGAAAAAAAGTATTCACTGAATTAGCGTTAAACAAGCATAATATGGCTATAAAAAAGTTCAGAAAGCACGTAAACCGGAAATTGATTGATATTATACTGATACTAAAATTACTACTGAAGAGTGCAACAACTTGGTTGTAAACTATGAAAAGCGACTGAGGAAGGTAATCAAGGCCAAAGGCTATACAATTGATTATTAAATAAATCGTGCCAATAATTTTGAACAAGGGTGTTTTGCAATTATGTTTGTTGTTCCTTTGTTATTTATTTTTTCTAAAATCCGATTGCTGCATCGGAAAGGCCAGTTAAAAATACATAATATACTTTGTTATTTTCTTTAATTTAATCCCTTTTTTAGAATTTATTAGACAAAATTTAACTTTTATTTTACCGTGCCAATAAATATGATCATCACTATATATATATATATATATATATATATATATATATATATATATATATATATATATATATATATATATATATATATAATATGTATATATATATATATATATATATATTATTTGTAAAATGCAATTATTAACCTCCTGGTCTGGATGAAGGGGAGACTAAAATTCGCTGCTATGAGTTCAAATGATCTGAAATAACAAAAAGGGGAGATTTGAGTCCAAATATTCTTCATGCAAAGAAATAGTGTACGATGATGAATACTTTTAATATCGAATAATTTGTATACATTGTGAAATTTACTTCATGCAGGAAAACGAAGGAAAAGAAATATAGCATATGAGAAATATATAGAATCAAGTCTACACTTGCTATTATTTCAGACATTTTCACCACAGGGGCTATCTTAGGTCATGGGCCTCAGGTATGACGTCATAGGACAAGGGAGACGAACCACAGGGAAAAAACATACAGCGGACTTGTTATAAATAATACGTCAAAATGTATTACGAAAATATATAATAAAACACTAATTCCTTGTTACATCAAAGTCGTTTGAGTGTGAACACTGTAAAGGCGAGTGTTTGTGATCGTGGTGATGGTGATGGTGGTGGTAGATGCGACGCGGCAGCTGTGGGACGGCCTACGCGATTGGCACGTCTATCTCTATCTCTCGCTGACTCTCCCTTGACTTTTGCTCGCAAAACCCAGTGTTTTATATATCTTTGGCCAGCCCGTCGCAACACAGCCTGAGGCGGCTGATACTCATTGAGTTAGATATTAATCTTTCATTCATACGTATCAAATGTTTCAATCGGGCAATTATCGGGTTGCTCGCCCGACATTCAATACAGTATTTTCACCTATGAAATGCAACCCGTTCAACTTTTCTATTGTTTTCTCCGATCTATTTTTAGCGATGAGTTTCTGTTTACGAATATTTTACTTATCTCTTTTTTCTGTTTGACTCTCTTATTTATTTTACAAATTAGTATCAGTAATTCTAAAACCTACGAGCCAGGTTCGATTTCTCGTTCCGCACGATCCGATCATTTACCTCAGACGTTTTACAATGTTACAAAACTGTAGCAGTCAGTTTTAGTCTCCGTCAATACCATATGTTTTGAGGAAATATCAGTTATTTTCTAATTCATATGCACAACTATGAAAACAACTGACTATTATTCAAACGCGGAAAGTGACTCATTCGCGTAATGTAAACAGAACTATGTATACTGTAAAACTAAAGCAACAGTTTTAGTTTGTTGTACAATGTTTATGAAATGTAATTATAAAATAAAGCACATGTAATCATTACGGTAAAGGTGCAGTTTTTTTCCACCAACAAAAAATGCTGGAAAATTATTACTATTCAAAGTTTTCGAGAGTGCTTAAAAGGAATTCGTCAGTTAAAATGGCAGGAAATGAGTAATCTCAATGATATTAAAAAGTATAGTTTTAAAAATTGGAGATCACGTCTCCATAATAATCTAACGTAACATGAACACCCACCTAATAGTCAATGTGGTCATAAAGTGGTTGTTTATTGAACGTTTAAATAACATAAAAAGTAACATCCCACTTGTTCAAACAATAATGCTCACCTTTGGGACAACTATCACATAGCCCACTACACATTTCATGTCATTAGATTTCCAACGAACCTTAATTTGTTTAATTCTGATCAATAGTCGCGGAGATTTCGAATTTATAAATCGCCAAAAATATTCTCTACCTGTCTAACTTTATATAGATATTCAGAGATAAAAACAAATATTACTTTTCTGCTTCGATTAAACAGTAATTCCAGATAAAAATACACCGATTACAAACAGATTAAAATATCGATACATAGTCATAAGCACGGGCCCTTTTATTTAAACATTAAATATAACGTACGTGTTTGCTTTTCTTATAGGGCTTCGATCGCGTGAGACATATTTTGTGTTTAACTTAATCGTACATGTTTTCTGACACAGGCTGATAGCCACTATTTTTCCTTCTTTTTTCCAAAAAACTAATATTCCAGAAAAACGTTGTATACGATGGATAAATGTGCATTGTTTTATAATTATATTTCATAAACATATAAAAGCAAAATTAAACTGATGCTTTAGTGTTACAGTATATATAGTTCTGTTTACACCACCCGATTTTGCCGTGTTCGCCGAATGAGTCAATTTCAGTGTAAACATGATTCATGTGTGGTTACAGTTAGCGTTAAATGTTCGATCATAACCTCTGAAGCTAACTATAATTATTGTTTCCCCTATAACGGGTTACTGAGTCCATTTAAATCATGCTTAGATCGTGTAATAATTGTGTTCTATATTTTTGAAACATGCAAATAGGACAAAAACCAAAATGAATTGTTCATTCCTATTTCACCATAATACTATAAACACAAAACTAGCCCACTAAACATAATCATTTTCACGGCCTATTTTCCCCAACTATTTTTTTCAGGGATTTAATCAATATTTTTTTCATAGAGTATACTATAATTCTATTTTTGCTTTCTAACACTAAACATTTAAAAATGTTGACATTGTTTCCGTATCATAATAGTTCTATTTATATTGTTTCTCATAGAAAAAAACCCTGCATATATTGTCCAATAATAATAATAAAACAAATATTATTTAAAGAAACAGTTCTGCTTATATGGTATAATTTTTCCCCTTACTAAAAACTATTAATTTCTGAAAAACTGTACATTTTTATGGCAACATACATATGACTCCGGAAATTTAGTCGCCTTTAAGTGATAGAGAGTTCGAGAGATTTTGCCACCTTAACTCCAGTCTTGCCAACAAAAATGGCATGCCCTGAACAATGCCATGATCAGTACCCTTGACTATACCCTGAAAACTACCATATTACCATACCCTGCCTGCCACGCACAATACCTACCCCAACTCACAAATGGGCGTGTCAATCCCAAAAGCCAATTTTGGGGGTGTTTATTAGGAAAGCCGTCCTGAATATGAGGAGGTTAGGAGTTTTCCAACAACAAATATAACAACAGCCGTATTAAAATTTTTACGCGTGTGGATGCATTCTACCAATGCCGGTTCATGGGCCCTGCTAGCATATTATATACGGGGTTCGTCATAGAATTTATACGCTCACCTGTAAAAGAATTCAACCTAACTATAAATTTACACATTATTTACTGGTAGAAAAGATAAGGTTTCCGTTGGCATAAAACAATAAAACGACGCAAGTTTGCATTAAATTATACACGTATTATATTATACTTAAAATCTAATCAATTCAACGTCACAATTAATTTAACTTAATTGTTTTATTTATTACTAGAATTTCATCCCGGCGTTTGGAGGTTTATGTTGGGCAAAATAAAAAGTGGTAATAGGAAGGCAGGCTCGAACCTGTACCGTGAAGGAGGAAAAGAACGGGAAAAATACCTGACGTTATTGCTGTTACGATCACCGTCAAACCGGGAGTGATGTAGGTTTTAATTAAGGCTAGAGTGGATAACTTTCGAAAATATTGGCGAAAAAGCGACCCCTCCCTGTAGAAATGTGCCTAGTTGAGGGTGAGGAAATTTCGATATTTTTCGTTTGAAGGCTCGGGCTTCAAACGCTACTAATCTTGTGAAAATCCGTCGACTCAGTCGAAAGTTTTAGGCAGACATGCAAACATACATACATACATACATTTATATATTGATAACTCAAATTTTCGACCCAAACCGATTAAAAAGCTTGCCTTATCTCTGAATACCCTTTATGTAAAATTCAAAATATCCGAAATTGTCTGAGTAATTTGGTTGAGACCGCAGCAGTCGATTATTTCAAAAAGACTTTGACCCTATTATGGCACTTACCATTTTTTTTTTGGTCTCAAATAAAGTTATTTAGTTAGATCCATGTCCACGCAACCTATATGAAAATTTTCAAGTGTTTATACCCAACATTGGCGGAGGAGTGTGGTAGAGATCTCAAAGGTCAAATCGTTGAACTGTGACCCATTAACAGTCAAACTTCTGACCGAAAACGGATTACAAAGATTTTCCCAGATCTCAGTACCCTGTATAATAAATGTCGAGTCTGTAGACTTAAAATTGACGGAGTTATTGTGTAGGGAAATGTAACAGACAAACACACAGACACGTTAACTTATATATATATATATATATATATATATATATATATATATATATATATATATATACAGGACAACAGGAATTACAATTTTAGCGGTTGTGTTTTTAAATGATGAGCTTGTGTGGTTCGCAGTGTCTTACAGAAATATTAAAAAAAAAAAACCGCCTAGGGGCAGTTTATATTTCTTTCCTAAACAAGCCAATTGTGCACCATTTTCATGTCGGTTTACTGGGAATAACATCATAATGAAATAATAATAAATAGGTCTATAGTTCGTATTTTAATAGTAATTTAGTAATGATTTTATTTGAAATTTATAGTAATAATGCATAATAAGTAGTAATTTTAGAAATGATTTTAATTCAATCTGGTAAAATATAATTTTTTTTTTAATGAAAAGAAAAAAATTATAAATCTTGCTTACTTGATGTCTTGTAACATGCCGCGGACGGGTAGACGCAAATATCGAGCCATGAGCAGAATGATATGAAGATAACGGAAAATTCGACTATAAAAATAAGAGACCACGTTTGAGAAGATGATTACGTTGGGCAATTATTTTTTTTTATTTTTTATTTACTTGCAATAGAGGCTTCAATATAGTGGGTAATTATACAGTATTATTAATGGCCATAAAACTTAATACATTCTAAGATATTTGATTTGAAGAGAAGATCCCGATGTTATTTAAGCGCGATTAAGCATTAAAAATACTAGAAGACCATTATGCAAAAGAATATCTATTCTTTTTCAAAGATAAATGTTTAAATTATTTAATCAGAATTCATTATTGAGATGAGTATTATTTATTAATTTGATTTATTATCCTCATCTTTTCTAAGTTGTTTTACGACGTTTCGGCCAATTATTCCTCTAGCCTTCGTCAGGTGGTAACCAAGACGGATAGGAACTCTGAATCTTCTGACTTCATTCACTGCAATTACTGCCTCCCTTAGTTGTTGTCATCTCACCATGTTTTGGCCAAGTAAGCCTCAGAGCGGCTTTGGTTAGGATTGAAACCGCTATCTTCAGACAATTCTCACCTGGAACCGTAGAGATTCAAAGTGGGCCATGGCGCAGTTGATAAAGACCACCTGTCGAAGGCCACCTGACGAAGGCCAGAGGAATAGTTGGCAGAAACGTCGGGTAACAACTAAGGAAAGATGAGTATAATAGTCCGCAATAAATAAAATTAATAAATGTTTAAATTTGACGTAATTACAAACAAATGCACTTTAACAGAATTAATGTGTACCCCTATTTTCTAGTTACCTTAACAGCGATTTATACTAAATATAACAACGAATTCTTAAGCACTGAACTTCCGTCCATAATTTATAATAATTGAACAGAAAAAATAGTACGACTGTCTTAAAAAACATACACATTAAATCAACACGTCGTCTAATCCAATCCGCTCTTATTTCCTAATCTACTAATACGATTTACCAAAGAAAAGGTTTCTGCCATAGTTCTCCCTATTCATCGATAACTATCAACACAGTTTAGATACAAGATTAATCTAAATAACCCTTTCTTAATTTCTTTTATATATATATATATATATATATATATATAAATATTGTTAAATACAGCTAGCATAAACTGTATATATGTAAATAAATGTTTAATTATATAAAAGTTCCCATATTAGTATATATAGCATTAAACAGTCGACCCTCCTGTCATTGACCATCCATTTTAAGAAAGCCCACAAAAGGCGGGCGGAATGTCGATCCTCTGGGTGTCTTCGCTTCCATTTTCATTTCATATACAGCGACAAAGACACACACACACATACATACATATATATATATATATATATATATATATGTATATATATATATATATATATATATACATTATTTGTTTCTATATACATAGTTATACATTTTATGTTCCCATTCTACAATTTAAAGTTTAATGTGTCCTTATCATCCGTCTTTATTTGCCTTTTTATATGTTCTTTATTCAAACTACGAAACCTCATATTCCCGCTTTAATATTACGTTATATAAACCTTACAAGTGAAATTCGACATACGCTTTGAGGTTTCTTGTAACGACACATTCACGCCAATTATTCACAACGCTAGACGTTATATTTCTAGTAACTGATTTCATTCCAAATATGAATAGGTTTACTAGTAAGCTATTGTAATTTTAAAAAAATCTACGTATTAAACGTTGTTATGAAAAACTCAGTTATAAATAAATGTTAGTTGCTCTTTGGGACACCTTGTTCCTTCTTACGGATACTAATTCTCTCTTGAAAGAACAACGATAAAACACATTCGGATTATTAAATATTAATTTATTCTTGTAATATTTTAATCTTAAAAAAGTACTTTAGTTAATTCATAAACTATCGAATATTGATTGCGTACACTTATTTATAGGACAAATAAAACCGGTAACCTGCTTTATAGGCAACGTTTCCTCATATTGATTTTCCGCAAATATCTATCTAATATCAATCATTGGGTATAAATACAGTGATTTTATAATGCGTATCGGACCCTGCATTTTCAACTAAGTTAGCTTCTCGACGTTTTTATTGGGAGCAATATTTTCTAATGCTTGGCATTCATACAATTTCGGCCTCAATTCTCGTACTTCAAGCATTGAACACTCGTCTGGCAAATTGTTTATGGTTTATGGCGTGTGAAAAGCGCACAGGCGGAAACGCTATCAATAAATTTCTGAGGAGGCGAATTGTGATGGCCTCCCATGAAGTTTTAGCTAGATAATAAAATATTAATCCTTTCTTGCTCCCCGCGGAATATGTATCTATTGTTTCCCTTTGGTACCATGTCTTACTTGCCGTTCTGCTCTCTGGCTGAATTGATGACTTTGCTTCAGAGCAACTCATGCTTGTACCTTCACATTTATCAAATTGTATCCAATCGATCAAAGTTTGAAAATATCGATATTTCTCTACCAAAAATATATTACTGGTTTGGATTACTGCTCTTATTTTAATAATGCGTTGTTGATAACTTTATACGTGTTATATTCAAATTATGTTTTCCACCTCTCTTTTATTTTTATAAGCTAACATAGTGATTTATAAGAGTTTTAATGAAGAGGACTTAAATTTTAATAGCGTTGACTTATCAATAAAACATATAAAAACATATATCCTCACATTTCCTCCAGTCTATCTAAATGTAAGACACAGAATAATATTTAGTGGGGGTGACGGTCGCTAAGGAATAGACAACACGATTTTCCAAGTTCAAATCTAGTTTTTTTAAAGAAAATATCACTTTAAATTATGTACATTCATACGGTTAATTCTGAATTCCCCAAAGGTCTTACAATAATTATATCAGTAGAAAAAATCGGGGAAGCTATGTAAACGATAAACTCAATTTTATGATTGAAAATTTAATTAATAAACTTATTTGAAGCACAATTTCAAACATATACTATTCTTTGTACTTTATAGGGAAAAATCTGTTACCAATTATTTATATGTAATTTTTTCTAATTGTAATTGCATGTTTTCGAATAGGTTACATATATGTCTGGCTGGTGATAATCTAGCGATGAAATGGATAGTTATTTAATTTATCAATGAATACGAGACACTTTGTTTATAAAATCGACTTAGTTTATTTTACGATGTATTTAATATACACACTCAACACAATGACGGCGGTGAAGGATTCGTGATAGGGGTGGTCGCAAACTGTGTCAATTTGTGTCCCGCAGCTCTCCGTCTCTCTGACTGTCTGCCTTTTTCTTTATTCCTCTCCTCTTTTTTATTGATATCTCTTCGACCTCTTAACCTATTTCCTCGCCAGCTTGTTACTACACTTTTGCTGGTTTTCGGTCTGACCCATGACCGATTGACGTCATATATCAAGGTTGCTACGTGTCCGGGGATTCACTTGTTTATTTTGGTTTGCCTACATATAGCTTAGGTCACATTTATTGGAATTTCCATTGTTTTCCTGATTGCCTGGATATTAGTTCGCTCGCAGCTCTCCTTAACAAATATAGGTGTATGTTTTACTAGCGGTGGGAGAATGGCTCTTTTTACCGTGCAAGAAAGCTACTTACACCTTAAAGCATCCTTTGCCTCTTCAACGCTAGCATCCGCCTACACATGGAACATTGTTGTTACATGTGAACTGGTGCATATGTTACTAGCTTCTCTCTTCTGGACAGGGTTCAAAAGAGAGTCACTAACCTGATACATCCTTAACTGTCATTTAAGATTCGGCTTGGAAAATGTCGATCCCTCTGACTGTTTTACATGTATTTTCATTGCGGATGCTTCGAGGAACAATTGTACCCCCTCGACATAAATCCTCCCGGCAAACCTGACAAGCAGCAAAATCCCACCGCTACACAGTAGTTCACGTGTAATGTGATCAGACATATTGCTGCTCATTTCTTACATAGTGTCCCTGAAAGTCATGTACTCGTTAGTAACCCCCTACATTAAAGTGGCAGTGTGCCTTTTTTGGGGTGAAAATATAATTTTAAAAAATTTTTAAAAAACTATCCAAAAAAGTTATTTTTTATATCAAGACACATCTAATAAGATAAACATGTACAGGAACTACATGAATAATGAAATAACGTAAGCCATTATTTATGTAAAATGTACATATGAATGAAAAGAGAAAAAAATTTAAATTTTAAATTTAATCATTCTAAATTCAAAAGAAAAATAGCCTTCAACTGTAGACATATAATAATCGAGACTTTTTAGAATAATGATAGGGATCTGCTAGCAAATAAACGTATCTAAACTTATTATAAAAACATAAATGATTCTAGAGACTGCTGTAGCGGAAGGCAGAGATGAAAAGTAAAGCCTGGATGGCGGTGTACGTTATTACTTGTTGCAGGATACTGCATTGAATATTGCATGAAATAACTTTATTATATTGAATTACATAATTTATCAGTTATTCTCCTTACAGTTCTGCATTTTTCGCAATGTTCCCTTTATATTGAAATTCATATTAAGAAAATATTTTACTTTTATACGTTTCGAAGACGAAAATATATAAACATTTTTCGTCTTTGAGTCGTGATATTTTTCCAATGCCGTTCCCAGGGAAATTATATTTCAAGTATGTTCCGGGATTTTTCATTCATTAAAGAAATGTGGAACTCCGGTAAATACTTTCTGCTAGGAAAAAAATTGGCAGATCTCATTTTATATAAAACAGGGAGAAATCGACTCATTACCTCTTCCTGCACCTTGAATTATACAATATTTTAATTAGACCGGGCATCCACTAATATGCTAAAACTAACTATTAGGTTTGTGCAAAAATAATTTTTTGGACGGTCAACCTCTAGTCAAAAAACGACATGATGTTTGCATCAACATAATAGATTTTGTGTGAAAACATGCTATAAACTTACTAATAGGTTGCTGCAAAAATATTTTTTGACGTTCAACTTTTAGTCCAAAAGACGACATGATTTTGCACCAACATAATCCATTTTCTATAAAAATATCACTCATTTAATTCTCATCTACTGTCTAATATATAATCCTATTCAATCTATGTTGTTGTTCTAATATCAGTACTGGCTTATAGTTACTAATAGTTTAGCTCCCAATAATCCCCATTCCATTACCGCTTGTTTTCGAGGAGAGAGAGAGAGAGAGAGAGAGAGAAAGGGAGAGAGGTGGCATGACGGGAAGAGGATGGGGGCAAGAGAGAGACGGACAGACATAATTATATATATATATATATATATATATATATAACTGACGTAAATGAACATATATATATATATATATATATATATATATAACTGACGTAAATGAACATTTAAAATTAAAATGTTTAAATTCAACGTTATTTCACGCGGTTAATGGTACAAGAATTGATAAGATCTTAACTAATCGGGGCAGAGATGCGGGGCTCGAATCGTTCGACGTGTGTTAATCGTGACACCCTGAACTGAAGGTTCCCGAAAGGATGAAACACTAGTGTATGTAGGTATTAAATTATTATAGTAGAAAAAATAATTATATATATATATATATATATATATATATATAGATATATATATATATATATATATATATATATATATATATATATATATATATAGAGAGAGAGAGAGAGAGAGAGAGAGAGAGAGAGAGAGCAGACAGTTGATAGCTCAAAACCAGATGTATTTAATTTACGATCCTAATATTTTATGATGTATATCCTACACGTTTTGGATTAGCGGCGGATAGATTTTTCATTGGCAATACCCGTCTGATATTAATGAACTAAAGCTGGCAATAAGTATTTCAAAGGCATAAGTCCACATCGTAATCTTACAATGTAGGCACGGTTAGTTGTCTCCTTCGTCGGTCTCTCTTCTTTACCTTTCTCAATCTCAAAATTGTCTGGTCTGTCCTTATACTGAACTTGGATTTCGTTTTCATTGGGGACAAGAAAGTTTACGTGTTCTCCTATTATTATTATTTTTTTTTTATTCATCCTTAATGAGTATATACCATTAATTCTTTACGTAATATTTTCATATTTTATACTGAAAAGTACAACATACAGCCTAGATATTTGATTCGAATTAATACAAAATAAAATAAGGATTCTTAATTTATAATAATGGTAACAAGTTCCCTACTCTTCAATCAACATAAATATGTATTTCGCTCGGCTAAGCGTGTTCCATTTGGATTAAAAATATGTGTTTTAATTTTTTTTAAATATATGGTTTTCTCAACAATTAATATTTCAAACGCACTACTATATGGTTGTTTTACCTGCTGGTGTCAACTTTACTCGGTAAATGTCTGATGGAATATCTTGCATATCCTAAGATTGAGTGACCAACATTTTATCTGCTTTAATCACTTCATCTCGTCGATTGTGGACTTTATTGTTAGTTTTAGTTTGCCATTGTAACATTAAAGTTTTTATCAGCAGTTATGTTTTTAACATAGTACGCGATTTATTTATATTTGCTACCGAGGTGGTAGAGTTAGAATTACATAAATCTGATAATTAGACTACGAGAACCCGACTTTTAGTAATATCAACAAACGAAATTCACATTTAAATGTGTTTCAGAATGGCTTAACTTAGAATTATGTAATTTGTAAATTAATAATTCGAATGTGTCACATTTAAAAATGTTTCATTTAACAATTTGCATCCCACATAAACATGACGTTTTTGATTTCGTAATTAAAATATCCGGCGCAGGGCATTTTTTTTCTTCGTGTGTTATACTAGTGATATGTTCTGTTCATTGGCAACAATATAGCGTTGGTTAAAATTATATATTTTTCCATTGCATATCAACAGAATTTATCAGACAATGATGCGATAATTAAGCAACAGTTTATTCATTATATTCTTATATTATATGGTGTCATATTTTTAAAACAATTTATCCTTCTCGTAAGTGTCATATTTTTAAAACAATTTATGTGGTGTCATATTTTTAAAACAATTTATCCTTCTCGTAAAATCTAAAAACATATATATATATATATACATATACATGAAGTTCAGCAAGAATAAAACAGCCTTTTAGATACTTTCACTGCTGGAGTGTGCGATTAATTATTTACTATTCTCAAATATATTTCGGGAAATGAATACCGACCTCAACTAATCCGCATGACAGAACCACATTTTGAGACGCTTTCGATTAACCAGCTGGCTTAGCAGGATGAACGAAAAATAAACAACCAAGAGCAATAACCAATCATATGAGAGAAAATATGAATTTACTTTTTATTATCTTTTTTGTCTTTTGTCTTATTTATTAAGCTTCGCTGTGATTAATTTGATGTTTTACGGAAAAATACCATTCGATCTGCTTCTAATTTAAGCTAAACTAAAATGGAATAAGATAACCAGAAGGAGAGAAAAGAACATAACAATGTACATGAACTTCAATGCCAAGGGGTGTACCTCTGTACAGGGTTTTTCATTTGCGGAATTTAATTTCACTATTTTTTTTCTAATTCAAATACCGCTAACTGATAATTTAATTGGATTTTATTAGAGAGTATTTCATGTTTGCCGGAAATATTTTTTAAAAATTTTATTCGATTGGCAAAATCAATTTTCTAAGTATATAATCAAATTAACTAGACGCTGCTGTGGGTTCTATTCGTAGGAATATTCATCTTTAATAATTGATTTTATACAAATTCTCCAAAGGCATCGTTTTATTCTAATGTCAAGCTAATTTCAATTTATATGAATAAATAGAAAAGCTGTCCACCGATGCACAAGTGTGAGGAATCAAGCACATTGGATAGAGTAAATAAATGTCCACTCCTAATACACGCTTTATGTTTAAAATCTAATATCGATTTACACAGTGATAAAAGTGGAGATAGTTTCATATACAAAAAATGTGTATACTCAATATATGCAGACTAATTTAACATTATCTTTATGTGTGTGTATCATTAAAAATGTACATATTGTATTATTGATTATAATAAATGCAGAAAGGACCTTCCAGGGCATTTTGCAACTAATTAGCCAGAAAGGACCTTTTTATGGAAGTTGAGAACTAATCAACCTGGTTGACATTTCTACGACATTTCACAGTAAGTAAACCAGAACGTACATTTTCATGGCATTTTACAATCAATCAACCAGAAGCTACTTCCCCATGACATATTATAATTAAGTCAGGAGAGACCTTTACAGAGCATGTAATATTTAATTTACTAGAAAAAAAAAATTCTATTGTATTTTACATTCAATCAACCAGAAAAGATTTTTCTAGGGTATTTAATAAATAACTCAGAAGGAACCTTTCTATGGCATTTTAGTAATGTAAAAATTATGTTACATTAAATATAGTAGTGTAAAATCAGCTCAGCTCTATTAGCTTTGCCTTAAACGCGACACCATTGTTTTTATTAAACATATTTCGGGAATATTCCATTTTTCTATTTGGAATATTCGAACCTCGTTTACAGGGGTGGTCAAGATGATAACGGCCGTAGCGACAGCCGTAAAATAATAATAGATAGAAAAGTTTATTTAGCAATCAATATGCATATCTCGCAAGTCCTTTTCAAGTTTGCCTCTGTTTTTATTGGAAAAGGGAACTATTCAATTCTTGCAGTTTAATGAAGAGATACAAACTTATTATTCCAACCATATAAACAAAATGTAATATATTTACAATGTTTTATATTAGAAACCAGAATAAATATTTTCTTGTTCATATAATACTTAGCAAAATATATACCAGATTGAGATTTGACCACTGCATGATTAGAGTTGATGTGTTATGCATTTAATACATAACACATATCACGATAAATTGACGTTACGCAATGAATTAAGTCAAAACTATATGATTTGCACCATAGAAAACGATTACATTTTGAGGTCAGTTTTAATCAGATTGAAAAATACAACTAAAAGTATATTAATGATATAAATTAATTAATAATATGTTTCATAAAACGATGAATGTTTGGTAAAATCTTCTTATGGTTGAACTATAATATTTGTTAACTTCAATGTACCATTATATTACATAACATAATATGAACATTATTTTTTTTATTTTGGAGTGGAGATGATTACAATAGAAACATAACATGACGAAAAATTTAATTTAATTGTTTTTTAATTAATTTTTGGTAGATCTTCATTTTTAAGGGGTTTTACCTACTTGGCTATATATATATATATATATATATATATATATATATATATATATATATATATATATATATATATATATATATTGCGATCGCATGGCCATTCGCTGCTATTTTTATTGAAACAAATAGTTGTAATGATTTATTTTCAATTATTTATTTCATATGGCGGTTCTTTACAGTAGTCAATATCAGGAGAATTGCTTCTTCTATTTGCAACCATTCTGCAGAAATATCTGGCGGAGAGGGTATCTTCTTTTGGGGGCGATTACATTTACATGCTTTTGTTAGTTCTTGTATTTTTGGAATTGTTGTGAGTGTATCCATGTTGCCCATGATGAAAATGATTAGTATAGCAGTTGCGCTCCAAGCGGAATGTGGGCATGCTTGTATTATATATATATATGTATATATATATATATAGTGTATCACAATAGTGAGTACAACCCTCAAATTTCTTGAAATGTCAAAGTATATCTCTTCATGCTACAACACTGAAAAAATCGCGTGCCTGCAGCATATATAACAGAGTTAATTTATTTTCCCCTCAAAATAACACAAAAGATAGCGATTAAAAGCTTAATCCATGGAAACAAATGTAACTACACCTCTTAAAAAAAGTTGCCAATATTAACATAAATCATGCATGTTTTGTGGGGCCAACATAATTACCAAAAACTGCATTTACTATCCTGGATATGGTGTTTACCAGAGCTACAGATGTAGCCGCTGAAATGCTCTGCCACTTATCAATTACGACGTCGTGGAGCTGGCGGATATTTGAAATGTGCACACCTCAATCTGTTGTTTGAGGATGCCCCAATGATGTTGTATTGAGTTCAATTCTGGAGTCATGGTTGACCAGCCCATCATATTTTCATTGTGTAAAAGTATATTTTTACAGTCTTGTTCCATGATTAAATATATTGGAGAAATGTAGGGGATGTACTCAGTTTTGTCATACACTGTTTATATACGTGGACATATGTAAATGTGTTCATATATATATATATATATATATATATATATATACGTTTTATTTTTTATTACTGTATCTTTCTGTTAAGTTACATTATTGCTTCAGCTACTCGACCGTTCTTTTCGCCGTCTGTAGCTTCCTCAGACTTTTACAGAAATGTTCGCTATTTTGGGATGAAAGAGTGAAATAGTGAATGAGATCAGGGGGGTGTGAGGAAGTCGGAAGAAAGAGAGGAAGGGAACAAGTGGGGGAAGGTGGGACGGGGCGGTTGGTATGGCGGTAATGTTTTAGTTTTGGAGTTTAAGGAACTTGTGGGGGAGGGGCTGGGAAGTTTATTTCTCGTGTGGCAGAGGGCTTTCGATTACATGGAGGGGAAGGGATATATGTGGGGGCGGGAGGAGAGGTTTAAATTCGTGCCTTAATGTTAAAGTTTTTATGCGTCTCGTTGGTGAGATGATTTCTTGGTAATTATGTCTTGACCTGTTGGGTGTTCGCTTATGTTTGGAGGCGGGGGGGGCTATGATTCGGTTTATTTATTCTTAGTTTTTATTTTGTTAATTGTTTGGAGAGGGTTAGCTAGCGGGTCGTGGGCACGAGTACACACATGCTTACGTACACACATATATACTTAAAAGAAACGGTCACATGTACACATACATACCCGCCCTGGCGTGCAAATATATGCACATACGTGCGCCTGCATGCATAGACACCCTCGTTGCTCTCGCTTACGTCAAATTTTCTTTAATGTGCTAAAATTAGGTACGCGTGCGTAGGCATGGATGCGCTCATACACAGATACACAGACACATCGACGCCCCTACCCCCAAGGAGGCGATTATACGGGCCCATATGCGCATATTGATTCAGGCATACTTGCACCTCACGCATACATGCAAGCGCCTGCGCACATATAGTTACAAATACTCGTGAACATATACATCGACACATATACACAGCTTCACGCTCTCACACACTATGTGGACAGTAGGCAGTGGACACATATACTTTCACATCCACAGACGCATACACAGGCACGTGCACATATACATCGGTACCCCATGTACATACGGGCGCCCACGTGGATGTACACGTGCGTGCATACACACACATACACACCCAGTTATACAGACAGTTATTTGTATAGACATATTCGTCTGGATAGAATTAAACCTAAGTTCATTTGTGATTACATAGGCGCAATACTTTCGTTCGATGTAAACATGGTTATACATAGATATGAGCATAAACACATTTCTAGGGTTCTGTACATAACGTTTTCATTTTCATTAGTGTTTTTTCCTCCGCATACAAATACAACCTACAGATGCACGTTCCCACACGCATGCATGTATACAGATATACATGCATAAATGCCTACACATATATACACATATATGCTCTCGTTATATACATGTGTGCATATGAATACGCGTGTATGTGCATATGTGTATGCGTGTATGCATTATATACATGAGTGCAGTGATCTGGTTTTTGTATTTGAAAAGACGCACACCACAGTAGACTTTTAATGGAATGAAAGAAAATTATGGTGATAATGCCCCATCGTATGCCCTTCTAAAACGCTGGCATCGTGAATTCAAACATGGCCGGAAGTCTGTGGAAACAGCTCCCAGACCTGGTCGCCCTCTTTTGCCAGTCATGAGGCATCTGTCCGTTAAGTTGAGGCTGCCATTTTTGAAGATCGGAGCATTACTATTCGCTAAATAGTCCAATATCTCAGGATTAGTACAGCATCTGTGAGAACTATCATTCATGACCATTTGCATATGCATGATGTGTCTGGCAGATGGACCCGCAGGTTGCTCACACCATTCCAGAAGCGAGAACGCGTCGAGTGCTCGAGGATGAATTTGGAGATGTGCCAAGAAGATGAGTCAAAGTTTTTCAAAAGACTGATTACACAGGATAAAACCTGGGTCCATCACTATGATCCAGAGACAACACCCAGTCAATGCAGTGGAAGCACTTGGACTCACCATCTCCAAAGGAGGCAAGGGTGTAGCCCTCCGCTGGCAAGGTCATGCTCACAGTCTTCTAGGACATGATGGAGTAGTGATGACAGATTTCTTGGCAAAGGGTACCGAAATTACAGGAACCTATTATGCTTCACTTTTGAGGAAATTAAGGGACGCTATCAAAAGCAAGAGGCGGGGCAATATCAGCAAAGGTACCTTCCTCCTTCAGGAAACGCTCGGGTCCACAACTCGCATGTCGCCAGATCAGAAGCATGGGCGTGTGGTTATGAAATCCTACCCCACCTCCCCACTCTCCTGGCCTTGCACCCTATGGCTTTCACCTCTTCCCACCCAGTAATTTGTTTTGGAAAGGAAAGCGTTTCGCAGATGATGCGGCCTTGATTTCTGAAGTCACGTCATGGTTAGTGGACCAACCTGGGGTGTTCTACAAAACATTCTCAAGAGCTGCATCAAACGATGGGAGAAACGTATAACTCTGGTGATTCCTATGTAGAGAATGACTAATGACTGTTCCAAGTTTCGTTGCTCTACTGCTATGGGAAGTGGGTTAGGGGAATTACTTATTGCACACCCCGCGTAAGTCGCCACACGATATTTATATTTTTCTTATAAATCCATCTGGAGGAATAATATAAATGCCAAAGTCTATTGGAACATTCAAAAAAGTACGTTTTACGTCTGTTTGATGAATGTTTAGATCATATTGCGATGCGATTTGCAATAAAATTTTGATTGTAGTTAGGTTTGTGGTCGTTGAAAAATATAGGTATCATTTTCGGTCCAAACGTCTGTTTTCTATTCCATTGCTAATTTCCATTGATAATACTATTCTGAATTAATTGTTTCGTTAAAGGTTTTGGCGTATTTTCCATCGAATTGCAATATTTGATTTGATAATCTTTCATATTGTCGACCAAAGTTCAAAGTCTTTATTCCTTAATTCCGTACCGTTGTCAGAGCGAATACACTTTACTTCAGGGAGCCATGACGGCTAAATATGTTTTAGCTACTAGCAGGGTATCAGATTTTTTATTTACAAAAATAAACCATTATAAAACCTGAATAGTCATCTACGAAATTCAGCACATAACTATAATGGTCTCTGCCCATCGGTTCCTCAGGGCCGTTCAAGTCACAATGCACCAGTGATCGGATGTTCGTGGTCTTCTTGTTTGGTATCTTGTAGTGATAGTTTTTTTTTAATTTTTACCTGCGTACAAACGTCGCAGTTAAAGTTGTTTGATGTTTTTATTTTCATTTCATCAACTACAGTCAGCAACTTCATGATATCTGGAATATTGCAGTGCCCAAGAATTTTATGTCATGTCTATTCATCATGGCAGGTGGTTTTCGATGGGACTACGCTATTTAATATAGTCTTTCGTGTTCATTAATGTCGAATGCAGTTACATTCGGGTCTAGCAGTTTTGATTGAAGGGGCTAAAGAGTATATTTGCACCTTGTTTAATAACAGCTTGTACAGAAAATATATTTTGTTTAAATTCCGGGATTAGAAGAGCGTTTTCTAGAATACAGAAACATAATGCAGCGCTATTGTATCTTAGCGAGATTATTAGCTTCACCTCTTTAAAAAAATATCGTTTACTCAACTGCCATCAGCAAGTTGTAAAAAATGATTTAAAGGCTTAAATTTTAGATCAAAATTGATAAAATTAGATTCCTTGGTAATCACATCTGCTCTGTACCACACTCGACAAGAACATTATTGTTTGTTGAAGCGTAAAATGTACATAAAATTACAAATGTATGTTTGCTAAGGGAACTCTGCACATTTTTAATGGAGCGACTTTGAAAGTCTTGTATCTACATTGGAAACTCTTCTGATTAGGTCGGCCACAATTATAGTAAATATTTTGTTTTTTTTAAGTTGCGGTTTTTATTCCCGGCATGGGCATAATTTTATTTTGTGTTTCTATGTGTGCATTTTTAAACTTCATGAGATTTGTAGATTCATTTTTTCTGTGATCATTTTTTTCGGTTTCCTCATAACTTCTGCGTGCCACCTTAAAAGTAAAAGTCATGGGGTTTTTTCTCTCTGAGTTATTACGGTGATAAATGGCTTGAAATCACATAGTTATCCCTTGAAGACCATGCAAATTAACAGACTGTCATATTTTTGATGAATTTGCAGTCGTTTCGGCTCTTATAATACAATGTGTAATGGTTTCGGATTCCATTCGTTTTAGGTCAGTTCAGTATATGAAGAAATACTTGTAGGGTTTCCTTTCGATACATAATGTTCTCTCAATATTTTTTTAATGATTTGCAGCCAACCTTCATGGTTTCTCATTATCAGTGATAGACTTCTACCATCTAAGCACTGTATTATTTCCGCAAAGACAGTTGCGTTCTTTTCAATGAAGTCTTGGTTATTTCTGTTTTTAGGTTGTGCCTTAAGTACTGCGTGTAGCTGTTGAGTTCGTAGACATCTTAGACATTTCACTTGCGACAGTTCGAGTTTTGATTCGGATCCATCGACATAAAGACGCGCGTTGGGCCCAAAACCTCTAGAAGTGTTTACTTTCAGATCGGTTTCCGATGGTTCGTTGTTCTACACAAGTCCTAGAGGTGACTGGTTCGCAGTAGACACAACAGTTTCCGATTGTTAGTTGTTCTACACAAGTGCTGGAGGTGACTGTATCTCAGTAGACAGTTCTCGAGTTGGAATCTGAGGAAAAAATTCTACCCGTGTTGACACTAAGAAAACATATGCGAAGTGGTTAGGGAAAGGTTTAATAATTCTGGACCAATTCTCGTTTCTGGTTGGTTTGTAGCAGAACGTATATTAATTCGATTCGTCAGTTCCTATGATGGGAGGTGTCTCCTAGCGGTTCGGCTGAAGGGAGACAGGGTAATAGTACACGTCAAGGCTCCGTTCTTGACACTCAGCTCCACAGATGAGGGGCCCGGAACAGGCCCAGCACCTGTTGGACTGAGGTGCACCGCCTGGGTAATACCCAAGACGTCCATCCTCCCAGGCCTTGACACCCGGCTTTCGGGTGGGGCAAGTTTATTGATTATCGCCTGAGGCGCCCTGACCGGGGAATACCGACGGGGTTACTCAGGCATTTTTTTCAATTGTAGGAGTCCCCCTGTTTTAGAGGAGACTTCTTTACATCCCCACTTTCCCGGCCTTGTGCCAAATATTACTGATTTGGGCAACAATTTAAATAACTATCCCATTAGAGTTCTCCTATGGTGGAATGTGTATCCTAGTTGCTTTAGCAGACAGGATAGAAATACTTGTCAAGGAGCCGTTCTTGAGACTCAGACTGAGAGGTAGGGGACGAGAACCGGTCCAGCACCTGTCGGACTGAGGTACACCGCTTGGGTACTACCAAGGAGATCCACCCTCCCCGGCCTTGCCACCGAGCTTTCCGGTAGGGCAAGTTTATTGCTTGCCGCCTAAGGCGCTCTTACCGGGGAATACCGACGGAGTGTCCAGACAATTATTGTTGAGGCAAGAGTTCCTCTTTAGGAAAGCTTGCCTGTTCTTCACCTTCTGCCCTTGGGCCACATTTTGCTGCGGTGGACAGCAAATAAATATCTATCTCATTATAGTTCTCCAATGATGGGATGTGTCCTACAGCGGCTTCGGCTGCAGGAAGACATAGTAGTAGTATACGTCAAGGAGCCATTCTTCATACTCAGCCCGACAGGGGAGGAGCCGGGAACCGACCCAGCAGGTGTCGGACTGAGAAACACGGCTTTCATGACTCTTCTTCCGGCGAATAATATATTTTAAAAAGTGTTTGTAGGTTGAGCTCTTAAGGAAAGGCAGGTTACATGTAAGCGGTCGTTCTTTATCATTCTTAAACCATCCATTATTTATCATTCTTAAATAATCATTCTCCGTTAGGTATCTTGATGACATTCTCTTATTCATAGAAAATTTACATAAAATGAAATAAAAGCACTTTAAAATAATTCGCCTCATAAATTCGCGCGTATCATGAATAGAAATACCACGGTTCTTTTTTGATATAGAAATTATAGTTTACCCCGATAGATTTATTGGCTACATATAGAAAATAATCGCCAGTAAAGAATCATATCTCCTCAAATTTAAAAGTAAACACTCCTATAATTGTAAAAAAGACGGTAGTAAAAATCTCATCTACCGAGCAAAACGCAATTCATCGATAATGAAATATTTCATAAGGCTCTCTCTGACATAAAACACACCTTTATTAATAACAAAATGTATTTCCTCGATCAACAAATAAACCACACTGTTGTCGCTATTTAAAAAGAACACACTAATAATAATAATAATAATAATAATAATAATAATAATAATAATAATAATAATAATAATAATACCTGATGTACATGGACGATCTGAAACATTTTGCAAGGACCGAAACGGAGCTAGAGACACAATTTAACACTATCAGGATCTTCAGCCAAGATATCCAAATGAAATGAAATGCGCACAACTAGTTATTAAAAAGGGGAAACTGGAAACAACAGAAAGCATGGAATTACCCAACCAAACAGAAGTGAGGGCACTAGGAGAACGAGACGACTATGAATTGCTGGGAATTCTTGAAGCGGCCACCATCATTACAACAGAAATGAAAGAGAAAATTAGAAAGGAATACCTCAGGAGAACAAAAAACACCTGGAAAATATAATAAAATATATACCTGGTCAGTGTCACTAGTGATATACTCTGGACCGTTTATAGGATGGACAAAAGAAGAACTAAGACAGCTCGACCAGAACACCAGGAAACTCATGACCATACATAATGCACTAGACCCAAAAAATGTTATTGACAGACAAACGAAAGGAAATACGGCGGGAGAGGACTTATCGGTATAGAAGACTGTGTGAAGGAAACGAAAAAAGACTAGAAAAATACATTATGCAAAACATTGAAATGATAATTACGGCAGCGAGAGACGCGGAGAAAACCAACAAAACAAAAAACAGACAGAAAAATGACAAACAAGAAAAGAAAAATTGGAAGAGAAACCACTCTACGGACGATTCATAAGAATGACAAAAGATGAGAATAACGAAAACACCTGGACATGGATGCGAAAAGGACATATACACTGAGAAACTGAATCTCTAATAACTGCAGCGCAGGATACCTCGATAAGAAATAAGCATATCAAAGCAATGATCGACAAAACACAAGAAAACAGCAAATGCAGACTCTGTCGACAAAGAGACGAAACGATAAACCATATAGTATGTGAATGCAACAAACTTGTCGAAAAAGAATACAAAAGCAGACATGACCAAGTGGGGAGGGTGGTGCACTGGGAATTGTGCAAACGGCTGCATTTTGAGCGTACAGATAAATGGTACAAGCATAAACCCACAACACCACTCGAAAACGGTAACCACAAAATCCTATGGAATATGGACATACAGACGGACAAACCCCACTCAAGCAAGAATACCAGATATAGTAATAATTAACAAGAAAGAGAAATCCTGCTAAATCGTAGACTTTGCTGCCCAGCTGACCACAGGATGAGTATGAATGAAAAGGAGAAATGAAGCAAATACACAGAACTAGCCAGAACGTTAAAAGAGATTTAGATGATGAAGAAAATCAAAATAGTACCGATAATAGTAGGAGCAATAGAACAATTCCGAAAAACCTGGAAAAAATGTCAGAAATTGGAGTCAGATCTGCAAAAATACAACGCCTACCGATAATAAAAACGGCAAAATACTAAGAAAAACACTTGAATGCGGAGAAAACCAGAATACAATATAACAAAGAAGTGTTACAAGGAATGAAGAACACCGAAACTGCAGATCTACATATTCTACATCCCATCATGCATTCCCTCCATTGTTTCACCACTGTTCCCCCCAAAAGAAAAGTGATACCAAAGAGCCAAAAAGGCAAAGAAGGATGGAAAGACCGAGGAGGGAGCACTGGCCAGACTTCCGCTGGAAGAGTACGAAGAGAACTGGGATCTTGGGGAGGCTTAGTGCCACTCAAATTCCAGTATAAACCAATGGCCACTGTAAGGGAGTAATCAATGGTAAGAGGATGTTGCGATTATGCGAATTTATTTGAAAATGCTATCGAGAACGGTGGAGAGAAATGGACGTCTGGGGAGATTTGTTGTCACTCAGCTTCCAGAGAACACCACAGGTCTCCAATCAGATCGTTTGTTTACTCGTGTGGAAGTTCGATGTGAGCCAATAATAATAATAATAATAATAATAATAATAATAATAATAATAATAATAATGATAATAATAATAATAATAATAATAATAAACATATTCTGCTCTAACCAAATGCACGCTAATTATATATTCGACGAAAAGAACCATAAAGGTCGTACGTTAACATATTCCCACGAACTAAAAATATTAAAAACTACCGTTCATTATTTATTATTAAAAAAATTTAATCAACTCATTTACTAATAAGCAATAACTCGATAACTCGACGACAATTTACTAAAAGCAACCAATGCTGGGTATTTTATAAAGAAAAGTTATAGGGGAGTGTGTCTCTAAAACCACTCGTACATCAGCATGACTCGAACCACTATATCTCGTCGGCTCACATAACAACAGACTTCCCTTTACAGCTCCATATATCAAAACTTTTTAGCACATGAAACTCCACAAAACGAATTTAGACAGCTATAAATAAAACATAAAGTCGCCATTCAAGGAGTTTCACATTGTAAGCAACGCTTCCCAATAATGGACACCATATGCATCTGCATAAATAAACTGAATATCAATCAGGATCAATTTGAGGGGAATACGTTTAATTATTTTAAACGATTTTAATCGACTCTTTCAATAAATTCACCTAACAGAATTTATATATTCATCATTCGCCTGACGAAAGCCCAAGATATTGGAAACCTTCCTGACTATGGCAAATCTCTTTTTACAAGAAAAAAAGCCGTTCGGATATTATTCCTCCAAATAATAGCAAAAATAGCAAAAGAAACAATCTGACTTATCCCCGTTGTTCAATGATACGTGTATAACAGAAAAAAAGTTCTGACTAAAAATACTAGTACATATATATATATATATATATATATATATATATATATATATATATATATATATATATATATATATATATATATATGTATATATATATGTGTGTGGGTGTGTGTGTGTGTGTGTGTTTATAAACTTTAGAAAAATGACTTTAATCCATCATTAATGTTATACATATGCCGATAGATATACTTGCATTTAATGAATCATATTCTATTTATTTATCTCTCTTACTCTCTCTCTCTTTTTATATATATATATATATATATATATATATATATATATATATATATATATATGCATGTGTGTGTACGTTAAGATGCGATAGTTATATTGCGTTATATATATATATATATATATATAGAGAGAGAGAGAGAGAGAGAGTGAGAGAGAGCGAGAGAGAGAGGGAGAAAAAGAGAGAGAGAAAAACAGACAGAGACAGACAGAGGGGGGAAGTAAGAAAATGATATAGAAATTATCAGAGGGGAGCAAAAGATATAAGGAGATAAACATGATCAATATATATAGACATATCTAAAAAATGACCTCATGTCGCGTGTCCTCTGCCGGTAAAATAAAAGGGGAAACCCTTGTTGGTTGCCTCTTTTATAAAACCGCTACGCACATTTGATCGTCTTCCCAGGCAACAATTGGCGCCGAGATGGGGCTAGAATCATGACGTTTGGTACTTGGCGGTGAGCCGAGTGTTTAAAACTGAATTTTCAACTCCCCTATTTCTGACCGACATATTGAACAGAGAAGTTAAGACAAGGATTAATCATTGCACGGTGTCATATATGCATAAAAATACTATGAATTTGAAGGAATACATACTTTTATACGTTTTTTTTATTGTTACGGTATATTTCTCGCATTATTATAATACTAATCCGAAGTAGTAAACGTGGCGTTTTGCAACACCGTATATCAACAAGACCCATAAACACTGGTAAATGACGAATATTCTTATAAAATCTCTAATTAATTGTAATAAATAGTTTCTAAACCCAAAGTAAATAATATTTTATTATTATTATAATTATTATTATTATTATTATTATTATTATTATTATTATTATTATTATTATTATTATTATTATTATTATTATTAATGAATAATAGCAATATTAATTAATGCGTGTTTAATACCTAATTTCTACAGAACTTAAAACAGGTTGACAACGTCATGTTGTATAGGTGATCCGTTTACTCTAGGCTTCTCGTCTGGTCATTTTCTGTTCTTGTATTCATGTGGCATAGGAAACATTGTTACATCCTTTCTTCAACTATTACTTACCTCATCTCCTATCAACCAAAACTGCCATCAAGAACACCACACATCCACACAAGGACACAGGCACCATACAAACAGAAATACTACTACCAAAATGCTTTAAAAACAACATATCAACAACCGACAACCCATCAGCACATGACAATACTAAAAAATACAACCTCCCACAACAATACGAAAATAGTTAAAACCAACCACGTCACCCAACTCAGTTAAGAACCCACTCTTACCCCCCACACACCACCAAAAAACCCCACTACTTAATAACCCCAACCGAAACAACTCAATGGAAGAAAACTATCCCTATAGATACAACCCAACACAAAACAGTCCTTATAACACCCACCGCCAGTACCCCACATTATAAAATCGACCCCAAAATTCCCCCACACAAACAAAACCAATCCAAATACCCCAGACCAACCGAACCAACCGGACCAACGAAACTGACGACGCTCACAAAATAGCAACACCAGAATAGACAACAAAAACCCAAAATCATTAATCTATCTACAGAGACACTTACAAATGACGAACTTGAAGTACTAAAACTAGGCCTCAAAGTCTGCCCAACTCCCAAAAGTAACATAGCAGGATTAAAGAAAGACCTTAGAGAATTTGAACGCAAATTTACACTCACATATATACTTAACGACAGAGATAACACAACAGACGCTTATCTAGTGAAAAAAAAATCAACATACTTTCCCAACAAACATAACAGCACAAAAGAACTAAACATTTTCTTTGAAAGGTTCTGGAACCTCAACCCCCAACAAAAAGAAAAAAAACACCTGCAATCTGACACAAAAACAAAATCAAGCACTTAACAAATCGCACACAATACCAACTTAGTTATAAAGGAAGCAGACAAAGGTAGTGCAGTGGTTATCATGATTAAGAACTACTATAAAACAAAAATTTTAGAATCACTAGGGAACGAAAATTATTACAAACCAATTAGCTCTAACATAGACGACACAACCATATCTAAAATCACAAAACTCTGCACAACAGTACATTACCTTAAAAAGAAAAAAAAACTTCCTTACAAACATCACAAGAAAAACAAAAGATCTATAGAGACTACCCAAAATACACAAATCTAACCAGGTAAGACATGCCATCAACATACAAAAGTCGGAGTACATAAGCACCTGAAACCCCAACGACATCACATTCAGACCCATAGTAGCAGGACCATCATGCCCAACAAGCAGACATAGCAACCTAATAGATATATTATTACAGCCCTTCACCAATCATGTAAGAAGTTTTGTAAGAGATGACACACACGTCCTTAGCTCCCTACCACAAACAGTAGACGATGGGATAATACTAGCCACATTCGATGTTAGCAGCCTATATAGCAATATCCCATATTGGACTGACAAACATACACAGACTTTACGCCCAAGATTCAATAAACAATTCGTGATTGATAGCATTGACATAATTTTCAATAACAACACCTTCCAATTAAAGAATGCCAACTAAATATAAATACTAGGCACAGCAATGGGTACTGAAATGGCACCGACATATGCCACCCTTACACTCGCCTTCCTAGAAGCGATCCTTTATGAAAGGATAGAGCAAAATACGGACACAATATAAACACACTCTTCATAAAATCTTGGAAAATATACCTAGACTGCTTTATCCTCTGGAGAACCACATAGGGAATATCAGAAAACTCCACACGTTGCTACAAATTCTACACCCAAAAATAAACTTCACACTAGTGCAATGGCTACACAGAAGTACCTTTCCTAGACATTCTAGTAACAATCAAAAACCACAAAATAATCATAGACATCTACCAAAAACCCACAGACACTCATCAATACCGCCACTTCAAAAGCCGCCATCCTAAAAACTGTCTAACAATAATACCTTATTCCCTAGCACGTAGAGTCTGCACCATAGAAACAGACATACACTTCCGTTCTAATAGACTGAATGAACTACAAATAGCACTGCGGAAAAGAGGATATCCACTATCACTAATACAGAAAGGTATTGAACTGGCTGAAAAAATTCCAATAGACCAACCAAGAATCCCAAAAGAACACCACAAAGAACAAATTTTAGCATACGTCTCCACACACAACACAAACGCCCCAGAACTATTTACACAGATAAAAAAACCCTTATCCTCCTCAATCAGAACGACAAACTAAGAAACATACTTAAAACAAAAAAAAATAATAAAAAGCAAACGCCAACCCAAAAACTTAAAACACATCCTAACTCGCTCCACACACTGCAAAAGGGTTACAAATGTAACACACCGCGATGTGGTGTATGTGACATAATAATAGAAGGAAACACATACACATTAAAAAAACAACACAAACATTCAAAATAAAATAGGCTCCAAATTGCACCTCCAGATATGTTGTATATTCACTAAGATGCAAAGCATGCAACACATCCTACATAGGCGCCACTAAAAATGTCAGCAATAGAATGACCTTACATAACAGCAACATCAAATTTGCAGATAACAGGCACCTCTATGTTTCAAAACGCGTGCACACATACAGTGGAAATAGCTTCAAAATAATGCCAATCTTCCGAACAGACAATTATTTTTATTTACTTACACAGGAAAATACTCATAACAAGATGCAATCCTGAACTAAAAAGAGCGTAATATCCACACACAAAAACATGAAATGCAAGGCACACTCGCATGCACATACATATACACACCCACACATAAATCAGAACTGACACATTAAAACACACACACACATACAACCACACGCAGACATAACACCCCTGTCTCTAATACAACACAATGAACAATACCAACCCTACTTAACTTCGAAACCACCAACACTAGGAACCACCTGGAACCATAGTGTAATATCTGTTCCAACACCTCGCTCCCCCTCAGTCAGTGGAGGAGAAATCTCTGATGACTGAGATAACTATCATCCTTATATCATCCCCCTTCCATACCTATACCCATCCAAGTGGCCCCTCCTCTCTGGGGAAGAGTCTGACCATGTCCACATGGGGAGACAAATTAATAGAACATTAAAAAATGGCCTCCATATATTTATAAATACACCCCTTTATCTAAACAAATATAATATAAAGAATATCCGAACAGTCTCCGACTAAAATGAAAAATCACAGTACTAAAATCTAAGAATCCAAAAAATAAATATCAAAATAGAATGAAAACACCGTTACCCTTATGTCGGAGGAAATGGTTCCCCCACCCCGTCTCACATACACATAGGTAACGACCTTGGATAGCAGTTACATTCCTAGGGAAGCAAATAACTTCATAATTCTATAAAACAGTACACACATTTTTCAAACCAATAAAAGAAAACACACACACACCCTACCCTAAAGGGGGGAAACACACACACACAAGCAGAAAGAGAGGATGAGAGAGAGAGAGTGAGATAGAGAGATAGACAGAAACATAAGACAGGAGTGACCACAGCCCAATAAAACAGTAATAAAAATTGAACATTCCAATGGAAGGTAGATTCACTTACACATTTCCATCTCTTGGAAACATTTCAAATGAACAACAAAAATGCTCTTTTTACATCTCCAAAAAATTATGAATATATTTTAAGCTTCACAAAACGTCTGAAACGTGTTAAAACGATTTCAATGATTTCAAAACATTATTACACTGATCTAAACATAATTTTTAATGAAAAACCAAGACACGGAATACTAAAATAATGTTAACAAATACACATTGTTGGTGACCAACCCCTTATTAAAATATACATCTTTCTCTCGTTGATAATTCGTAACCTATCTTATATATATATATATATATATATATATATATATATATAACATCAAAAGAGATACAGTGTGGGTCTGATATGTGCACTGATAAACTTCAATCTTATAGTATTAACAGTATATATATATATATATATATATATATATATATATATAGATAGATAGATAGATAGATAGATAGAGAGATAAATTGATAAGTAGATATTTAAATCCTAACCAAATAAAAAAGGCTCACTACGCAAAACAGAAAGTAGAGCATAAAATAACTGTAAGTTTAAATGACAATGTGATTTATTGTTCAACTGAATACTGCAAACATTGTAAATTATCCTTTTGAGTATTCATTCGGACAATAAATTTGTATGTGTAAATTTAAACTTAAATTTAAAATTTGTCTTATTTTACATAGTGTCAATTTTATTACACAACATCAGAGACGAAAAGATAAAAAAAAAACTAATTCTAAAACTCAACACGCACACTTCAGGCCTTGAAAAAAATCTGGTACTACTCAATGACAACAATTTCTATAACAACAAGGGTTTTCCTTAAACATTTTCCTTAGGACTGAAATGCACGCTGGGATGGGGTTAACCTTTTATTTAATTTTTCCTCTCGTGCTAGCTCTTTATGAAACCTTCACAATTTTCTATTTTTTTCCTTCTTTATATCCTCGTACACAATGTTAAATATGTGTGTATGTGTGTGCGTATAATGTACGCATAAATGTTTGTATCCATGCGAGTGTGTGTGCATATGTACATGAATGTGAATGTACACGTCTGTATGTGTATATTTATGCATATGTATATGTAGGTATATGTATATGTGTGTATATGAATATATAGATATATGTATATATGTGTGGATATGTGTATATATGTGCGTGTACATGTGTGTGTTTTTACAAAATACATTTCTGTAAATGTAAATGTTTCTCATATTTCCGTATATATATATACATATATATATATATACATATATATATATATGAGCAAACAGTTAATACAATATGTTAAAAACACTTTGAAATGAGTTAAAAGCATATTTAATCTGAAAAGGAAACACCAGATAAACGGATAGTCCTTAATCCGCGGAGTTTCGAAGAAATACTCTCCCTCTCATCAGAGGGTAGGAATTAGCAAAATGCGGGATCGGATTTTGCATGCAGAAGTATTTGATGAAACAACAAGTAAGTCAAAGATCTTACTTGAAAACAAAATAAGTTAAGCAGATGGAATATGGTAAATAAAAAGGTTATTACACATGAATGGATAGACTGGTGGACGATAAAAAAATCCAGTGCTGGTAAAATCCAAATGTAAAACTTCAAGAAGGTTAAAGAATTTCCATTTGTACAAGTAAAATCCAAAGACATCCCGTAATTGGAAGAAGATGGCCCATAATAATCCAAAGGCAGAAATCCATGGAATAATTCACAAACATGTGTACAAGAAAAAAAATAATGTTAATAAAAGAAAAATAAGATGTGCTTTTCACATGTAGTGGCAGCCTTTTACGTCTTTACTACGTATATATATATATATATATATATATATATATATATATATATATATATATATATATATATATATATATATATATATATGATGGACTCTCCCGTCGACTTCGACGTATGAGGTTCGAACAACCCATATTTCTAAAACTCATTTATGCTTTTGTCTCTGATGACTTTTTAGTCCAGTAAGGGACTTGCAGACAAGGCCACAAATAGAACATGAATGTGGAGTTAACGCTGCAAATATTGGTGCGGCTGCTAGTCGGTTTGCTCTTACTCTGTTTCCTTTCAGTTGCCTTAAACTTTCAGATTGAAAACTCTGGAGACCTTCAAAGCACATTGATCTCAATCCTTTTCGGTCATTCACCTCATCTTCAAGACTCGTGTAGTGTATGTTCACTGCAGATAAGTTACTCTTCAACTTGTCCTTGTACCTAAGCCAAGGACGTCCGACAATACTTTTACCACCCTCAAATTGACTGTACATCGCAATTTTTGGAATTCTGTCATCGGGCATCCTCAATACATGACCAGCCCACCGCAATTGCGATTGAATAAGGAATAATTAAATGCCAGATATTTTGCATTTTGTGAATAATTCGGCATTTGATACCTTGTAGCGGAGGCTAAGACCACATATGGAGCGTAGACAGCTTTTGTGGAAAACGTCCAGCTGATTAATATGATGTCTGTATGGAGTCTATGACTCAGATCCATAAAGAAGAATGGAAAGAACAACAGCACGGTAAACAAGGATTTTTGTGTCTAGTCGAATACCCCTTTCAGCTTGCGCGCAGGAAATCTATACTCTGGTGGATTTTGCTTTACGCCTTCAACTTGTTTTGGGGTAGGGTATGGCTGATGCACTACCTCAGTCTTCCTTATGCTAATTGTCAGGCCAAAGGACTTGCACGCGGCTGAAAATCGATCAAGAAGAACCTGGGCTTCCTCAAAGAACGTGGCTACCAGTGCGGCATCGTCAGCGAAGAGCAAGTCGCGAATAATTTCGGTGCGAAGAAGAGTCTTTGCCCTAAACCGTTGATGGTTAAATAAGTCACCGGATGACCGAAATTGAAACTTGACACCAGTGTCCAAATCATCAAATGCATGTTTCAGTATTAGTGAAAAGAAGAGCGCAAAGAGGACTGGTGCCATTACACATCCCTGTTTGGTCCCATTCGTAACATCAAATGGCTTAGACATCATAACATCTGAGGCAACACTGTCCTTCATCCCCTCGTGAAAGTAAATGATCACGTTCAGCATGTTTTCTGGAATACCAAGCCTTCTAAAAATGTCCAAAGAGCATCGCTTTCACAGTGTCGAAGGCCTTCGTCAGGTCAACAAACACCATATACGATTCCTGATTTTTCTCACGGACCTTTTCTGTCACCTACGCAAGGAAAATATCATGTCAATGGTGCCGCAATCCGACCGAAACTAGGACTCTGGATACAGCTTATCAACGAGACGATTTATGATTAGGTTTAGAATGAGCCTAGCCAGAATCTTTCCTGCAATTGAAAGCAGAGATATCACCCGATGGTTGTCACAGACATTCTTGACTCCCTTATTTTTGTAGAGATGTTTGATGCAGGCATTTTTGTAGTCCTGTGGAACTCGGCCTGCTTTCCATATCTTTACAAAGAGAGCATAGAGTTTTTTTACCAGCACATGCCCACCATGCATGTACACTTACAATATTTATATATATATATATATATATATATATATATATATATATGTATATATATATATATGCATGCATTTATGTGTGTATATATATGCATATATATGTATATATTTTTACATGTGAGTTTGCATGCGTATGTGTATGTACATATTAATATATACGTAAAGAAAAAGGAGCGTGTCGTTTCTGTCTTAAAACAGTTGAATTTGGAAACGACGTTTTCGTTCTTTTTTTCGAACGAGAAATAGCCGTTGATTTGCAAATCGATTCATAGCGTCCCCCTCATAACGTCTTGTATCCTTTAAATTATTGTTATCTATTGGAATAAATACCATCATTGGAATTCAAAAGATTGGACAGTTAAAGGCGCGTTTCTTAATTGTATTTACTGCTTAATATTTGCTTTTTTCTTTTATATGTTTATATGTACCGTGTGCATGTTTATGTGCGTACTTATATGTGTATATATTTAAAACTGACGTGACGCATTCTCATTTGCTATACTTCCTCCTCCGCCTTCTTTCTCCTTTTCCCTTTTCCTCATGTATGCTCATCACTTTCACTACGTTGATGAAGACTGTAGGATCGGTCGAAAATATGTACTTGTAATTTTTTTAAAATTTATTTTCATAATATTATTTTGTATTCCTGCACGTCAGAAATAGAAAACGAATATGGAAAGGTTATAAGCTTTTATACTTTTCGTATCTATATTTATACATTTTCATATATATATATATATATATATATATATATATATATATATATATATATATATATATATATATATATATATATATAGTAATTTATAATATATTTATGGCGATTAAGCTACATTGAATATTCTGCGTTTCATCCACTATAGGATTCGTCAGGCTTACGAATCCTATAGTGGATGAAACGCAGAATATTCAGTGTAGCGTAGCTTAATCGCCATATATATTTTATAAATAACTAACTAGCTCTACCTACGTATTTAGCACTTTTGAAGTAAATACTTAAAGTTTACGCATAAATCTATACTTTCGTATATTAGGTTTATGTGAGTAAATGAAGTAGTTATATATTTCATATACACACATATATATATACACATTTATATATATATATATATTTATACATGTGAATTTATACATATATATATATGTGTGTGTGTGTGTGTGCGTGTGTAAATTTCTTTGGATAGAGCACTGTCGTAAATAATCTCACCCGCTGTTGCTGCTTAATTGACTGAAAAATGCGACGCTCACTGTTTGTTTATAAACAAGCGGTTAGGTTACTGTAAAAGTGATGGGCAAATGTTGTTTTAAATAGATATTTGGCGAGATAATTTATGGATGCCGCTCCCGTGGGTCGATTGATAGAACTGCTGACTGTACATGCGATGGTTCTAGGTTCAATCCTCGGATTGGGCAAGGTGCTTGTCTAACAAAACTGATGAGTTGTGATACAACAAAACAGGACTGTGTGTCGATGACTACAAATAAATGCATACATATAAAAGAGCCGCCTCCAAAGGTGAAACTTTTCTTAACTCCAAACGGCCTTGAGCTATGAATGCGGGAGTGATACCATTAAAATGAGTCATGATTTTGGACCAGAAACAATCTCTCATATATCCGGTGTTGTCTTATCCAGCTATCTTATATCAGGGTTACCTAGTAAAAGAAAGTCTTAAACAGTACCATAGTGACCCTGAACATTTGTTTTTTATCATTTAGAGATGCCCCCTCAACACCACGGCCCAATTTCTTGCAATACAAAGCGTACTCCCTTGAAGCTTTATGTAGAAATGTAATTCTAAATTCATATTACGAAACATATGTATATTTGAGTTTAATCATTAAATTATTTCCATTACATAGATTGATATTAAATTGATGACGGATCTAATATCTATAGATGATAATGCATCCATATTAATATGCTTGATTCATTTATAATTTCGTGATTTGTCACGAAAAAAATGTTTCTCTGCTTTTCTGACATAAGTGTTTTAAGTTTAATAAAACTTTCTCAGATTGTAGTTAATTGCAAAATATCGGTTTTGCTTTATATTATCAAGTGTTTGAATGATCAACTCCTCTGTGAAAATCATCTATAAAAACGTAATAATCTCCCGTCGATTTCGATATATGAGGTTTCGCCACAATTAAGTTCTTTGGAAATACAAACAGTTGCTGGTGCAAACGACTGACACAGAACAGAGTATACACTAGACCAAAGGTTATTTCATCGGAGTTTCCTTCTCCGAGATGCATGTCTTAACAAAAAGTGGATGTGCATATCTCCAGTGACTTAATACACCACCAGATACTTCCCTGGAAATTTCGAAGACGGTGCAGTACCTACACGCCCAGACTTCCAAAATGATCAGCCATCTGGTACTGTCCGAGCTGAACATTGCTTAACTTCGGTGATCTAGCGAGAACCGATGTGGGTATGTGATATATATATATATATATATATATATATATATATATATATATATATATATATATATATATATGTGTGTGTGTGTGTGTGGGTGTGTGTGTGTGTAAGTGTATATGTGTGTGTTCACCTGTATGCCAATATATTTGTTTGTGCGTTTTGAAGAGTTAAATACTTCTTTCAAACACAAGTTATTAATATTATTATATTATTTAATTACATTTTCACCCCAGACAAGGCACATTGCCACTTTGGTGTAGGGGGCTACTATCAGGGGCAACAACTCCTCGGGTACTATGTACGAATTTGGGCAGCAAGATGTCGGTTCACGTTGCAATTGAACTTCTGCACGTCAGTACAGTTGAGGAAGCAGGCACCTGGAATGAAATTCCCGAGTCTAGCGGTTCCGCGGAAGAAACTACTGGAGTAGAAAGATCTTTTTCATCTAGGGATCTCTACAGTGTTGGGGTTTGTCGAGGGTGTTCACGTCGTGGGGGCACAAGTGCTTGCAGTTCGCCAGAGAATTCACCATTAAAATACTTGTAGAACAGGCAGAGGGATGCAACGTTTCGTCGATGGGACAGTGAATCAAGCTTAGATGCCAGTTTTTGGGCCTATCAGATTTGCAACTCTCTTTTGAACCTTGTCAAGGAGCGAGAGACTAGTAACAGATACACCAGCCCAAATATGACAGCAATACTCGATACACCAGTGAATGGTGGCTTTATAGACGTACAAGATACTTTCGGGTGTTAGTAGTTTTCTAGCACTGTAGAGAGAACCTACATTCGTTGCAGCGGCCCTGGCGATGCCTTCAATGTAATTGTTCCAACTCATGTTTCCTGTGAACGTTAGACCAAGGAGCTTGAAAGATTTACTTTTAGATAAAGAGTCGGTGGCCATTGTTATATGTAGTAGAGAAGGTTTATTGTAATTATTGAATGAAACTAGTTGAGTCCTGACGGCATTGAACGTGACCATCCATTTTTGTCCCCATTCCACTACAGATTGGAAGTCATCCTCTAGTTTGTCTGCCATTTCTTTAGATATGTGTTCATTTGTTTTCCTGTAGTGCCTGTTATAGAGTGTGGTGTCATCAACGTATGCATATACCCATCTCAGAGGCAATTTTGTCGGGGAGGTCATTTATGAATATCAGGAAAAGTAGAGGTCCAAGGATAGACCCATGAGGCACTCCCGAATTTATATCATGTTGTTTCGATGTACGACCTTTGAGGCCATCTGGATTTTTCTCTTATCGAAGAAGGATTTAATTACGTTAAGTATTCTACCAGTGATACCGTATGATCTAATTTTCCTAAAGAGACCGTAATGGCATACCCTGTCAAAAGCCTTAGATATATCTAGAGCTACCGCTCTGCCCTCCCTCACTTTGCCCATTGAATGGTATATAAGTTTAGAGATTACAGTTAGGATGTCTGCTGTGGGACGGGCTTGTCTAAATACATATTGTTGGTAAGTCAGAAGTTTAGCATTTGTAATGTGATGGACAAGAGCATGGTTAATTAAGGTCTCAAATATTTTGGACAAAAAGTGGGAGAAGGCTAATGGCGCGATATTTAATAAGTCAGTTCTTTCACCAGAATTCTTAAATACTTATACCACAGAAGCAGTTTTCCTACAACACGAAAAGCATGATTCATAAAGGCATTTGTTGTAGAGTTTAGAGAGAACTTGAGCTACTTCGTCTGAGCACTTTTTAATAGCACAGCTGGGATGATATCAGGTCCACATGCTTTTGAAGTGTCAAGGTTTTTCATGATAGCATGCACCTGAGCAGGGGATATTTTTAGATGTCCGCATAGGAAATTCAAGTAGGGGGTGGTTGGAGGGGCCCAGTGTGGATTTTAAGGCATACCGACTGGCAAGCATGTTAGCCTTCTCGGTTGCTGAGCAAACAATCCCGTGATTTTTTGTTAGTGTGGAAATTTTTGATTGCCCATTATTTACTACAGTGTTGTAGATTTTTCAGAAGTCACGAGTTCCTAGTTTTTGTGCTTCGATGCGGTTTTTACTGGTATTCGTAAAATTTCTCTTAGTTGTCGCTATTTATTTCTTAACATAACTTCTAGCTTCTATGTACTTCTGTTTGTTTGAACTGGACTTATGCCGATTAAATCTGCGGAATGCATGCTGCCTTTGAGCAATGGCAGTAGCGCAAGTCGAAGTAAACCATTGGGGAGAGTGGGGCTTTCTATAAAATTTCCGCATTGGAACATGCGCTTCGATTGCAGTTTTGAACGATTCGGTGGTCTCGTTTGCGCACAGCTCAGCAGGAAGCGAAAAAAAACATTTCACCACTGGGCATATGTGATAAGATCTCTGATGGCTTGCCGCTCAGCATTTTCATGATATCTCGTTGTTTTGAGCACTGGCTCTTCAGTTTTGGGGCTAGAGTTTATGGCGATTTCAACCATTATCACTGCATGATCAGCGTTTCCAAGTGGGCTGTCGACATTCGTTATACAATTATCGGAAACAGTGGTCAAAAACAAATCTAGATGTGATGCATGTTGTTCATGCTGGTCAGGGAAATGGGTTGGAAACGTAACAATTTGTGATAGGGAATGAAATATAGAGAAGCTATGAGTTGTACTGCCCGCTGCATCTGTGTAAGTAGAGAATCCAAGCCAGTTGTTGTGATTGACATTAAAGTCACCAAATACATGTACTTTTTGCGCTAGTGTCGAGGGAGAGTGCTGTGTCTATGCTGCCATAGACTTTGTATATTATGGTATAGTCTTGGATCGAGGGAGAGCGGTAGAGAAAGTAAAAGTAGCTAATGTTATGTTGCAAGTTTAGTCTAAAGCACATAATTGCTGTATCGTCCGATTCTAGGTTTGTTTCTCTAGTCAAGGGAAGGGTATTACGAATGTAAACTCCACGTCTTTGCATGCGTCTGTCAGAGTCCTTACGGCAGAGTGAGAGATATCCAGGCATGTTAAAGTGGTTAGAGGGGATGGAGGAGTGTAGGTTTGTCTCACTTAGCGCTAAGATATCCGGGGTATTTGTTAGGAAAAACAACAGCTAAATTAGTTCTAAGCCCACGGATATTTGTGAATGCAAGCCTCAAGGGAGGAGGCAAGTTGGATTTGTTTGCCCCTAACCCTGTTTTAAGCTTCTTTGTAGATTATACTGTCGCCATCCTTTTTAAGAGTTTCAGTTTAGGTAAGGGGAAGCTGAACAAGAGGTTATGCAGAGCATTAGGCATGCATCACAAGTATACCATTAGCTGACCTTTCTTCAATTAGGATTGTGGACCCAGGAAAGCCCACCGGGGATTAGTGCAGGGCCCCTTTCCATGCGCGACATGACACTACAAACATCCCAATATTTTACAACTGTTGATGGAGCAGCCGCTCTAAGCGCTACCAAAGAGTTAGGGCACCTGTACTACCAGTCGGAAACATCATCCAGGAACTGTCTATCCGGTACACTCAACCCATCTGAGGAAGTCAACCCAATCTAATTGCTCAAGCATATATGGTACTCAAGTACTCTCAAGTGCCCAGTTTTAGGGGTGGGTGTGTCGGAATTGGGGAAAACGGCGTTCATTGTCCTAGATAAGTAACAAGATCTACCATAGAGTGATTCTGCCGAATATCTGTGATTCGATCTCTACCCCTGATAAATAGTCAAAGAAGGAGTATGGAAGCCGTGCGATAGACAGAGTCTATCTACTCGTTAAGAAGTTTAGGTTTGCAAACCGGTAATTTGTTTGAGTCATCAGCTCAAGGAAGGTGTTCATCAAGACTGAATAGGCCTCCCTCGCCTTTAGTTTAGATTCAGAGTTTACCTTCTCCAAGACGGATGATCTGAGAAGATCTATTGTGTCCGTCAGCACTGAGAGGGTTTGCTCCACGCCTGGGTCCTAATCCAGGTATTTCTGCGACCTCGTGTGGTTAGTTAATGTTACTTGGTTAGTTAGTTAAAGTTGTATATCTGTTGAATACTTAGACTCCTCAAAGTGATAAAGCGACATTGCTATTTCATTATTACTGGAAAAAGGGGGTGAGTTGACCTCATGCAGTGTAAGCAACTAAGATTGTAAGAAGGTTTGTTAGAAAGGAGATAATGTTGTTTGAGGCTTTCTCTTTATATTTTTTTTATGTTAGCTTTGGTCTAGGATAACGTTACAGAATGAGAAGGTATTAAGAATTGAACTACGAGTAGTACCTTAACTATATTTCAGTGTAAATTACCTCAGTAATGCATATAATATGTTATTTATTTTTCAATTTTTCTTTTATAGAATTGCCTACTCTGACATGATTTTTGATTCCCAGAAATTTAAACTTATCAATATATTCCATGCATATGCATATATATATATAAAATGGATAAATATGCACAGGAAATAAGTAAATATTAATACATATATATATATATATATATATATATATATATATATATATATATATATATATATATATATATATATATAACCAAAGAATTAATATTATATGCAGATAGTATAATAAAAAATACAGAAAATTAAGCCCAGTTAGCTCCTTTACACATAAATAAAAATAAATATAAAAATACAAACATGAACAATAAAATATATTTAAAACAGGTTAGAAACAAAACAATGTAATAGAAATAAAGTTAAATACAATTATCTCCCTTACACTATAAGTTACCCAGATTTTACTGCGACCCTATAAAAATCAAAAAACAAAAACGAATAAATAAACAAAATACATTATCATAATGGGATACTAAATTTAACCATAAGAATATTTCATTATATAAAATAAAATAATAACGTAATAAACAAGATTACAAATAATCAAAAATTAAGCGAATAAACATTAATAACAAATAGTATCCCCAGTTACCTACGGAAATAACTAATCTCATCCTTCTGCGGTTCTAACCTCTTACTGCGGCCCTAGTCTCTTTTACTATCTTGATTATACCGTGGCTACCGTAATATGATGTTCGACTATAATTTAGTCTGGTGACGTCATGAACATCGGTCTATTGAAATTTGGTCACGTCTCTCATGACTAAACCGGAAGTTGCTTTAAAGTTTTGGCGGGAGAAATAAATTTAAACATGCGGTCGAGATGTATAGTTCAAAAATGCCGAGGTAACTTAGAAAATGGACCAAATTTTTCCGTGTTTTCATTTCCCCTCAAAAAAGGAAATAATTTACCAGCGGATTAATGCAATAAAGAGAAAGGATTTTACTCAATCTAAGTATAGCAGTGTTAAAATGTTTGAGATATTTTTTAATAACGCGCCTTTTTATTTATTTTTATTTATTTAGAACGTATTTAAAATAAAAATGAAAGTATATATATATATATATAAAAAATAAATATTTCATGTAATTTATGTTATGTGCTGAAATAACAAATTATTATTTAGGAACTTATTTAAAATGGAGAGTATGGTGAAAATGTTATGTGCTTTCACCTAACATTTTAATAAAATCGATATCGTAAAAACGGAAACCTTGTTTTACTAATTCTAAATAAGAAAAATCATTTATCTTTTTGCTTCAACTATTTTACTGTGCAATATCTATATCAGCGTGAAATAGATTATTTTTTTTATTATCCACAAAGCTTATTAATAATTATTTGTGGTAAATATCGTGGCCCTATAGGTGTCAGAATTTTTGAGAATATACTTCTAATAAACTATTAAAATGGTTTAAAAAATAAGAAGAATATTATTTTTTATTTGAAAAAAATGTTTACAAATGCCGTCAATAAAAAAGTAATGTTTCTATTATTTTTTAAACAATTTTAATAGTTTATTTTGAAAGTATATTCAATAAAGAAAATAAACCACCCACTTTAAACGAATAAATTACGAGTTGTGTATGTTATTCGCAGTTTTGTGTTAGCGCTGTCAAAAATTCCCCCAAAATTCTGATACTGTTGTAAATGAAAATTACGTTAAAATTATGCCAAACCACTAGTTTCCAAGATATGAAGAAATGTTAGTTTTGAAAAATGGGATATCACTTTTCTATAAAAATGGAACGTAAAATGAGCACCCTATTTATGGCCATGATTTTTTAGGGCGCTTTCTTTTTAACAAATAAAAGCGAAGAAAAATGAGTATGACCACCTTTATGTTGGTAGTTGGGAGTCAACGTACAATGGGCACAGTTTAACGGAAAATGAGCACCCCCTTTCAAAAAGTGTAAACAGAAATGTGTTTACGTTTAGTTGTATTCATTCCTACATCAAAGAGGCACTTCGCCTAGTTTGAGGCGAAAATGTAATTTAAAAAAATGCTCGTTTCCCATGTAAAAAAAAATTGGCCATAAAATGAGTGGGCGTTTTAGGTTAAATTATCCCCCCTTTTTTAACTAACATATCTTTATATCATGGACACTACTAGTTTGCCGTAATTTTGAACGTTATGTTCGTTTTCAGCACCCCTGAAAACCTATAAAAATGGAAATTTAAAAGGATTTTTCGAAGGTGAACTAATTCTGCACATTTACCTTTTATTTTTATTTTATCGTCTTTTGTCATGTAATTTTCTTTTGTTTTTGTATTAAGTCAAACATGGTACGATTTTCTTTTCAATTATTTCTTTAGGTATGTAAACTTAATTTTCGACCTGAAGACATACAGCGAGCGGCATCAGCATTTGAAGAAAGGACTGTAAAGATAATTTGTGTTAAATTAAAAAATCCCTATCTTAAGGACGGTGCTATTCCACGAATATTACCAAACTGTCCCTTCTACTTATCGTCATCAACCACTTTTAGAGAGTCTCCTAACCCAAAGAGAATGCGTTTAGAAACTTCTGCTCTTAAGCCTGCATTATATGAAAGTGTTGCTGACGAGTTGGAGTCACGGAAACGTAAAAGTTTCCATAATATTGATGATTTAGAAGAAAGAAACGTTTATAGATAACATTTATTGGACTTCAATTAGGCAAAAGAATACCATCATTATATGCCATATAAAGAGATGGGCATGCCCCAAAATAAAAATGTCTATGGTGATTGAACAAGACTTGGCCGTTACAGTATTATGTAGTGATGTGGAAATGAGTGCTATAAGGGAGTAGAGAATTCCTAAATATGTAACAGAGGAAAATACTCTGCAGGTTTTGATGAAAGACATGAAAAAAAATCGGCATCGAAGAACAGGAAATTAAAACTTCTAATATAAGTTTTTTTTATTAAAATTAATCTTATCAGTGTTATTAATACAGGATTAATCATTAAAATAGTTTAATGCAATTAAGTTCATATATGAACAAATTAACATAATGCCAATGAATAAGGTTAATTATTCGAGTGAAATGATGGTATTTCTTCCTTATTATATAAATGCCTCCTTAGAGAGCGCATACTCTTAAGATACACTAAAAATGTTATTTGACCATGCTATTCAACCATTCGAAGATTAACCTTATCAACTTCTATGAATCATGTCATTGAACAACACGATAATAATGTTCTCATGTATATTAAAAGTAAGTTCAAGTTACTAATGCAGAAAAAAACATCACAGTATCTTTACTTGTTGAGGAAATACATCTCAAACATTATCTGGGTTATAAAGGTGGTAATATTGTTGGCTTAGCTCACAACAGCAATGAACCTGCCACAAGTGCATTTACTTTTATGCTTAGCAGTGTATTCTCACAACATAAGGATGATGTCCCTGGTATGCCAACTAAATTTCTTCTAGCTGAGAAGTTATTTGACATAATTAAACGTGTAATCATTGGCTTAGAAAATATAGGGTTTAAAGTATTATCTGTTATAACAGATAATAATGCAATAAATAAAAAAAAGCTATGTCTTTCTTTTGTAGCCCATCAAAGCTTTCAATTGTATATCCCCATCCAGTTAGATCGTCTAGCCCTCTTTTTCTTCTTATTCGACTCATTGCATGTATTAAAATGCATTAGAAAAAATTGACTTGGCCAAAAAATGAATGTAAATTCATGATGTTCCCAAAGTTTTGTTATAATGGAAATCATGAATTAGATAACATTCAAAGTCCCCATTGTCTAGTTTACATACACTTTATGCCCTGGAATCTCGATCACTTGTGAAATATTGCTATAATTTGACTTCAAAAACTCTTTCTCTGACTACTTTTGAAAGGCAAAATGTTAATTTGGTTTTGAAAATTTTCAACGAATATATTATTCAATGTTTGCTAACCTTAAGAAAACAGGAATGCTTGCCAAATTATGCAGAAATGGCAGAATACATTCAAATATTTTATACTTGGTGGACAATACTGAATGTGAAAGCACCATATAAAGGCTGTCGACTTCGTAATAAATATGCTACTCCACTTATTATTAATAGTGATAATTATAGTTTCCTAAATGTGTACTGTGACTGGTTAATATCATTCCTCGAAGAACTGGTAAGTAAACAAAGGAAACATATACTGCTTTCAACCATACAACTTACGCAATTTTAGAATTGACTAAATATTGTGTAAATGTACTGAGCATGGTGTATATATTACCAGGAACGTTTCATACAGATAATCTTGAGGCAAGATTTAGCCAGTATCGACAAATTAGTGGAGATCAGTATAATATATCGATACGTCAGGTGTACATCATCAACGCTCTGATCCCCATCTGGCATCAATTGGTATGGATGGCTCTCGTCATTAAGTCTGTTGCCAAGGTCGCTGGAAAGATGTTGGGATCCTTCTACCGCTCCAGAAGATATCTCACTACTGATGCAATTCTCTATCTGTATAAAAGCCAAGTACGTCCAAGGATGGAATACTGTTGCCATATCTGGACAGGAGCTGCTAAAAACAGCCTATCCTGCCTTGACAGAGTACAAAATAGACTTTGTGGCTTAGTAGGGGATTCCCTTTTCTTTACCCTGCAACCTCTCTTCCACAGAAGAGACGTTGCGAGTCTATCCTTGTTTTATCGTTATTTCCATGGCAAGTGCTCGTCTGAACTCCAATCTCTGGTCCCCCCTCGCCAATCTGTAGCTGAATCCACTGTGAAATATTTCCCCTACTCTTTATCTGTGCCTAAATCAAAACGTGGATTTCATGAACAAAGCTTCTTTATTAGAACTGCACCCCTGTGGAACTCTGTTCCGTCTGCCTGCTTCCCACATGACTACAAGTTGGATGTATTCAAGTCCAACGTTAACAAATTCCTAATGAACCGCCCCCTTAAGTAAACACTTCATCAAATTTCCACACTAACGTAATGTACTTGCAATAATCCTTATCCCTGAGTGGCTTCCGGGCCTTGATAAGTGGTGACCATTGTGAGAAAAAATGAATGTGAAAAAAAAAAACGCAGAATTTTGTCAGTTTTAAAATTGAGCTTACCAATTAATAATCGAAGTATTGAATTGGAAAATGTTAAAGAAACTTACTGGCATGAAATTACAAGGGAGCAGGAGTTACATGTTTATAAATTTAACAGAGATGTAACAGAAGATGATGTTAATCATTGCAAGGAAGTACTTCCTGTTATATTATACTTAGCAGGTTATTTCTGTCATGCAGTTTTCAAAAAACTGAAAAACAATAGCCGCAAAACTTTAATATCCGTTGAGGAAATAGCTGAATTAAACAGCTACTTTCAGGGTATTAACATATGTTTTCTGCTATACCCAAATGATATAACTAATTATTTATCTCATATAAGTATATAGTTATAAACAGACTTACAAAATCGGATTATGTTTTACATCTGGTTCATCAGAGAAAATTAGCCATTTACATAACTTTAAATATTTTGGCTGATCAAAATCGATTATTTCATGTTGACTCTTGTGATAAGGGTCACCCTATTAAGCAAATTGAAAAAATGCTGATATGGAGTTCATCGAATTCCCTATAAAGAATTTTTGTCGCAAAGAGAATGACAATATTAGTAAAAAATACCAGAAAAAGAAAAATCAAACTTTTAATTAAATTCTACAACAGATTTTTGAAAAGTTTTAATATTCAATGTTTGAAATATTTCTGCCTTAGTAACTTTGTTTAACTGACATTTGCTTTATTTAATTTTTTAACTTCTTGTTTGTTATTTAGTGAAACTAATTGTCGTTATTCAGTTAAACTAATTTATTGTTCATTATCTAGTTAAACTAATTTATTGTTCGTTTTTCAGTTAAACTAATTTATTGTTCGTATTTCAGTTGAACGAATCCATTGTTCGTATTTCAGTTAAACTAATGTATCGTTTTTTTTTTCAGTTTTGATTTTTAAAATATTGTTTTTATTGTCTGTATTTTTTAGATGAGGTGTTTTCATTTATTAAGATTGTCGGACTGACTTTCTCATCCTAGTTGTTATTTATTTGTTATAGTTCAATCCTGAACGAAGGCAGTGAAAAGTAACATTCAAAACAGAGAATCAGCAACTATGTCCCAGAGCCTAGCTGGAGTCGGAACACGGTACCCCAGTAACAATAATAAAGGGATGGGTTCGAGACTCCTAACAAACGGTTCCCCAGTTCGATGCCAAACACCTGATGAAGGCCGGAGGGAACAAACGGCCGAAACGTTATGACTATAACAACCAAGATGAGGAAGTCAGTCCGACAATCTCAATGAATTGTTTTTTTTATTTAAAAAATATTTATTGTTCATTTTTATTTATTTCTGCCGAATCAACCTCAGTTTCATACAAATCAAGTCGTATTCCTTTCCTTTTTAAACTTTTTACAACTTTTCTCCTTTTCAATTCGTTTTTTATTATTAATATTTTTATTTTTAATATTGGATGAGTTTCAGTACAAACTCTCATGTTCATATTTTAATCCAATTTTGAAGTTTTGTAATGCTTTCTGTAAAAAATGTATGCTCATTATCAACAGTCTGTGTTCCACATCTTGCTTGCTAGGACCTATGGCGATGACGCCATTTTTCAGCTGGCAGGCCATCTATGACGATGGTCACGATTATACTTCTGCTTTCTTTTTAAAGAGGGGAGGGTTATTTCTGTTGAAATAAATCTAAGTTCCATAGCAGCAACGGACTTGATATACAGATGTATCAGTAGCTTAGTGGGAAATAATTATGTAATGAGAGCATGGGGTGATAAATGAATAGATAATTAGATATTTCTCTACTCGGACAAACACGCATATTTTTTGTTTGTTTTTCTTTTCTTCCCTTCTATGGATCCGATACATTCCGCGATGCTCTTGGCTTTTTAAAACTTTCCATATATATATATATATATATATATATATATATATATATATATATATATATATATATATATATATATGTATATATATATATATATATAATTTACTTTATGTGTTTAATTTAAACAGAGAACAGATAACATATGTGATATATTGGGTATTAAGTCTTGCCCTGCTGTTATTTCAGATCATTTGAAACTATAGCAGCATGTTTTCGACCCAACCGCATAAACACCATGGGAATATACGGTATTTTGTAGTTACGATGAAAAACTAGCAAAACAAATGGCTACGATTGAAATGTTGGTAAAGGTGCAGTATATTTCCACTCACAAAAATCCTGGAAAATTACAAGTATATAAGGTGTTTGGGGAGGCTTGTAAGAAAATAGCAATTAACCTCCCAGGAACCGAGTAGTTTCAAAGATATAAAAAAAATCGTTTTTCAACGTGGTAGATCACTTTATTATATAAAATTAACGTAAAATCTGGACCCACTGAATAACAACCATTTTTGGGGGAGAACTTCTGATATTTTTGTTAGTGGTTGTGTTTATTTGGTAATTGCTGCTTGGTGTATGAAAAGAAGAGTTGCCCCCTTTTCAATGTAAGTAAGGAGGCAGCCTGGTATAAGAAAAATGCTAGAATAGAACCCTTTAGGCAAATGTTTAAGCTAATGGATAATTGGAATCTTATGAATTCAGTTGATTGTTAATTCTATTAGAAATAATAAATATTTATCTCAGGAAAAAGTGATTGACCTTTCTTTTAGAAAAAACTAGATATTAAATATATCAGTTGAAAGATTGGGCAATGTAAATTTATAAATTAAAAATAGGTTAGCTATTGAATAAGAAAAATGGAATTTCCTTCTAAAAGTGTGTTTAGACGGACATGTGTAGCAAACTTCATAGAATCACGTTGGACGATAGTAGACTTCTGATGCTATAAACAAGTTTCTCAATATATTTAGGTATATTATTAAATATGTTATTTAATTATGTCAGTTAAAAGAATGGGCAAGGCGACTTTATAAATAAAAATGGGTTAGATATTGAACAATTAAAATTAGATTCTTTTTGACAAAACTGTGTTTGGACGGGCATGTGTAGAAAACTTGATATAATGATGTTGGTCGACTGTAGACTCCTGACGTCATGAACAATGTAATGTCTCAATATATTGAAGTAGATTGAAGGGACAATAACAGAAGATCACACACACACAGTGATAGAATCAGTTGGAGACTGGGAGCCCGTTAGAAGCGTAGGTTAGAAGAGAGACACCGTAGTTGTACAGGTTCGAACTCATGACATCACCAATCGGTTGGTTGAGGAATAAGAAATCATCAATAATTTTGTAACTGTTGTCTTCGTGCCGTGTTTCCACGAACGTGAACACGCAAATGTGTTTTGCAATTTCACCTATAAACGAACTATTGTATAACCCCTTACAGGTAATGTGGCTCACTCATCATAATAATGAATCTTCTTTACTCTCTATATGTTAAGAACTGTTACATCATATTTCCCAGTCTGTAGTAATATGAAGTCCCCAAGAATCATCCCAGCCTGTTATATATGTCTCCCTAATTATCATCATTTGTTCTGAGTCCTCGTTATTCATGTTCCATTGATGTGGCTCCAATACGAAACCCCGACCCGCTTCACAGCACAGGTAGACCAACACAAAGCCTACCTTAATCAACTTGCTTTCGATATGTTTTCCAATGCGCCGAAAACGAATATCGGATTAAAAATTTTCGCAAATTTGTATGTTCAAAGTATTAAGCAGGATAATTCTTTATGAATTTTAATGGTGCCCGTTTTATACACGCAAGTAGGCATGTCTTTGCTTGTTACCCAAAAATTCTTATTTGCGGGAAATTTAAATACAATATGCGTTTTCAGAAAACACTACAGCTTATAAAAAAAAACAAAGATTTTAAGACAAGTTTTGTGTGGCGTACCAGGTCAAAATAAATACCACAGCTAAAAAATAATAACAGATCACCCCAAAGTTGTTGCCATATTTTCGGTACTCATGACATGTAAGCTTCAATGTTTCGTCTGTTTAATTCCTTATACATCGTTTATTTGTAATAATGAAACAGTACAGAAATGTTGTAGAATAATAACTAATTACTTATAGGATGTACTTAATCAAATATGTGTTTCCTTGCTTCGTAAAAGACTGTAAAAAGGCTGCAAATTATATATAATACCAGCAATTGCAGTTTTCAAAGTGCCGTTTAGTTTAAGACGTGAATGTGTCGTTTTGATCCTTGGGATTCATAGCAGTATTAAATTACGAAACACCATAAATCAGACATAGCGGGTAATTAGGGTGGTTGGATTTTTTTTGGAAATTACAGATTAATCATTCTTCAAAATACTTTAAAACGTAAACACGATCGTGCTTAGTTCGGCTATCCGAATCAAAAGTAGTTACGAAGTAGCGAGAAGTACAACTCATTGACACGTATATGTGTGAGAAATATGTAATTCACACCTTTATCCATCCACCAATCTATTATGTGTCTTTCTCTCTCTCTATCGATATATATATATGTGTGTGTATATATACATATATATATATATATATATATATATATATATATATATACGTGTAAATAGTTAATAAAACACAGAAAAAGAGTAAAAATATATTTAATTTGAAAAAAGAAACACTAACTACGTGGATAGTCCTTAATCCTCGGAGTTCCGAAGAAATACTTTCCTTCTTATCAGAGGGTTGGATTTAGCAAAATGCGGGATCGGTGTTTGCTTGTAAAAGTATTTGATGAAACTGCAAGTAAGTCAAAGATCTTACATGATAACAAAAAGTGAAGCAGAGGGAATAGGGCAAAGAAAAAGGTGATGTACGTACATGAATAGTCTGGTAAAAGGTAAAGTATCCAATGACGGTAAAATCCAAAAATGCAAATCCAAGAAAGTTAGTTAAATTTCCATTAGCACAAGTAAAATTTAAGGGAATCGCATAATTGGGAGATGGTCCAAATTAATCCAAAATGCTGAAATCCGTGGAATACAAGGCAAAGGGGAAAGAATTCCAATAATATTATTAAAAGAAAAATAAGATATGCATTAGACACGGCTGCCGAGACAAGGCATAGTTTTAATTTATTGTATATATATATATATATATATATATATATATATATATACATATATATATATGGGCAAGGCGTAGTTTCATTATATATATACGTGTGTGTGTGTGCATGGGTGTGTGTGTGCATGTGTGTGAGAGAGAATAATGGAAATATATATAAGTAATTATGTTTAAAGTTGAGTTGGATGAAATTTTTACGCAATGTATATGTACTTGCAGCGAAATAGGTAAAGTTACCCATTGTCAACCAAATCGATCGATTGCTATAGTGGGCGACCTAATACGATACACCAGAGGGAAACTTTCAATGCTTTCCCACTGTGAATTAATTTATAATACAGTATAGTTTACGTTGTACTATAAACAACTTATTGTTGATAATGTAAAACTATTTTCATGAATAATGCTTTATATAAACTAATAAAATCCAAACACGCATGAGACATCGTGAATTTTTTCCTAAAAATAACAATTAGTTCGAACGCGAGCCTGTATTATATATAACATTATTATTGATTTCATATGCAAGGCCCAGTTAATTCTACGTGAAAAACTTAGAAAATTCACTTGTGATATTAAATTTTATAAGGTGTTAACTTTTTTAAATGGAACTTACATTTTTATCAAATATCTTTAATATCGATTAACTATTTCAATGTTTATTAGAAGCATTTCGATACAAAGCAGATCTCACAACACTTACAGACATTTAAACTATATTTGTGTGCATTTCCATTTTTATATAAACTGTTTAATATGTTTGCATAAATGTTTATATACATAAAACAGCTCATATTCACCCTTTCTTTTCATTTTTTTTTGTTGTATTTGTAATGCTAGGTATGGGGCAGCAAACCAGCTGCCAGCTTTGCCCTGCCATTTATTGAAAGCAACCGATAGTTCTTTTTAGTATCCTCGCTGTTATCTTAACTACAATTGTCTGTATTTCTCTTGCACTGTGTTCACCAGGAATATTAGTTAGGTAAGACAGAGCTTTCTTCTTCATAAGCTCTGTAGCACCTTTAATAACTTGTATGATTGATATCTACCTAAAATTCCAGTTGCTTTTCATATCATACATGAGACCTTGATATCTGATCTGTTTCTCTCTTTAAGCTCTGTTCAGACCTCCATCATTAGAGACCCACACTTCAATCAAGATTGCCCCTCTTTCTGACTTATTACATGTAACTATGTCAGGTTTAACAGCAGCATTTTCAGGGTAGGTGGCTGTAGAGATTACATGGTCGTAATGTATGGTATAGAAGTCATTTTCAACTGTTCCTTTTATGGTAATGTTTCCAAGACTTTCTGTTACACTGCATGTTTAATTTTTTACAGTGGTGGCACTTACTTTCTCCATCATGTATCGCTGTATATTAGCCATCCCCCAAAAGAACCTTGCAACTTTATATCAGATAACTCACTTATTCCAATTCTGTGTGGCAGAACCTGCATCTGTAGTCATGACTGATACCTACAATCTTGAATGCATTGGTCATCACTCGCTGATCTTGAGCAACCATTATAACTGTTTTCTCATCATGGTGGATGGTCCCCTTCGTGAGCCAGTCCAAGAAACATGCTTTGCCTATTTATTTGTGAGAGACTCCCCTCAAAATACTTTGCACGCTGATGTGTGCCCCACTTTTTAATGTTCATCTTTTGAAAGGTCTTGGTATATTTCTGCCAGATAGTTTCCTGCGTGTTTATGTGAGTCTGGTTTGGTGCTTCATGATCATCTGTGAGACAGAACTGACCAACATTCTTGGCCAGCTCAGTGACTGATATTGTTCTGCTGGCTTTTGTCTCTTGATGTCTGTATACTATTGAGAGGGAACTTCTCAGATACCGGCCTGTACTCACTATAGTTGCCCTATGTTCTGGGTTGTTCTCTGAGAGCCCCAGTCTTCCTTCTCCCTTGGGCAAATACAGTGTTTATCGACACTGATTTCTATATAATATTTTATGAAGCGTTATGTTCGTATGTCTGTGTAAGTGGATCTTAATCTTGGTATTAAGTCGGTTTCCACATCTAGCATCACTGATACCTTATATATATGCATATATATATATATATATATGCATATATATATATATATATATATATATATATATATATATATATATATATATATATGCATAGTTTGTAGTTCTAAGCAATAATGTGTAACTACATATTGATGAGTATATTTCGATTTCCTTGTAACCGCTACCTAATAGCCTTTTCAGGCGATACAGCTTACCCGCGAACTAATATTTTAATAAAAGGTGGTGCGGTTTGCGATGGAATTTTTGCAATTTTTTGTTAAGAGAACTAAAGCTGGGCGGAGAATATTACCAATGGACATGACTTTACTACTGATAATCAATTCATAATCTAGGTGTTCAGCGTTATATGAACTGATTATCGGGAGTAAAGCCATGTCCATTGATTATAATCTCCGTCCAGCTTTAGTTCTCTTAACGAAAAAATTGCAAAATTTCCACCGTAAACCGCGCCACCTTTTATTTGAATCACCATTTAACCTAGGAGGAGAATGAATCTTCCACAAAACAACTTTATGTTTTCTTTGTTTTTATATTTTGATAGTGCTCTTTCTTACACAAAATCTTTGCACTATATTTCTACTCCTTTGCCTTCAAGAACTTTCTCTGTTCGTGTGAATTAATTTTAGTTTCTTTGTTTCACTTGGTTCTTTATAATTGTGTACTTATATGTTTAATATTTTTTTAATATCTTTTTTATTTTTCAGCATCAAAAATGAAATAATACACTGGTAGATGCCAAATAAATAACCGTCACCGACCGCAGGAAAATACAATGATTTACGAGTATTCCGAGTAAACATACAGCCACTTAAAGAAACCTCCACTGCAAGCTCACGTGCTACAGCTCATATGAAAGGTCCCGCAGCTCTTCCACTCTAAGTAAGTAAACACTTAAAATTAAGTTTCAACGTTAAAAAAATATCAAATAATAAAGAGGTTAACCCCATCGCCGGCGATATTAACCAATCACGCATTTAGACCCAAAGAACGTTTACTTTCTGCTCACGTCGTGCAAAGTTAAACATTTTTTTTTTTTACAATTCCTATATGCATATATTGATGTTATTTTTAGTTCTTTTATTTTAATATATATATATATATATATATATATATATATATATATATATATATATATATATATATGTTTGTATATTTTGGAAGCAAGTCATAATTTAAGCACATCTTATTGAACACAACTGAGTTCCCGATTTTGTTGGATCACTTTTCAATGTACGAAGCGATCAATTTTATTTCTGCTGGGATATGTATATAATGTCGCCCAGTAGTTGTTAACGAGCATATTCTTCCCAAACGCTTTCTATCGGTACATTCGATCGTCGTCGTAGCGATTGTTGTTGTTGTTTTTGTTGTCTTTATTGAGGTTTGGTGCATTCATAATTAATAAATTCATAACATATATACTTATAAATATGTATATATATGTATAAATATATATATATATATATATATATATATAGAGAGAGAGAGAGAGAGAGAAAGAGAGAGAGAGATACAGATATATAAATAGATAGATAGATAGATAGATATGTTTTGGTTTCAATATACTAAGGTAGTTTACTCTTTGTAAGTGAACATATGTTTTGTGGGTGTGTTGTCGCATTCGAAGTTTATCCTCAGTATTTCAGCTGTTCTGTATCATTGTAGTTCATTGACTTTCCGTTAATGCAGATTTTTTTCCAAAATTTCTCAGAAAAACTTTCTCTTGAGATAATGGTGTTATTATTTTTATTATTATTATTGTTATTATTATTATTATTATTATTATTATTATTATTATTATTATTGGTTCGGAAAGAGCTTTCACACAGGTCTTCAGATATCTTTCCCTGAAAACAGCCTATGGTGTGCACTGGAAGCTGAGTGACAACAAGTATCCTAAAGTTTTCCAGCACTGTCAACCTCTTTCGAAACATTTGCAAATAGATTTGCATTATCGCAACAACTGCTTGCCATTGATTTCTAGTTGGCAGCAGCTATTGGTCTTTGCTGGGATTTGGGTGGATATAAGCCCCCCCCCCGAGATCAGAGTTCTATTCGAACTCATTCGGCTTTAATCTGGTCAGTTCATCGGTATTTTATTCCTCTTTGACGCGATTTGGTTATTTGGTCTCGCTCTTGGGGGGGGGGGGGCGATAAGGTTGCAATGCGTGTAGGGTGGAGTTTGAGAACATATATATATATATATATATGTGTGTGTGTGTGTGTGTGTGTGGTTTCAATGTCCGTTGTTCAATCTAGTATCTCATGTTTTGCCCTTGCAGCATTTTCTCTGGTCCGCCATTGTTTTTCCTGAGTGTTAGTTTCCACATTCAAGGGTTTTTCTTAATATTTCAGTTGTTTTCATGATTGTAGTTCGTTATATTTTTCAGGCATTCCTTTGATTCTAATTTTTCCCATTCTTTTTTCAAAGCTTTTGGGGATTGTTCCTAGTGCTCCTACTATTGCAGGTATTATTTTGATTGCCTTCATCTTCTATATCCTTTTCAGCTCTCTGGCTTGCTCTGTGTATTTGCTGCGTTTCTCCTTTTCCTTGATATTCACAATGTGGTCAGCCGGAACAGCAAATCTAGGATTTGAGAGGATTTTTTTTCTTGTTAATTATTACAACATGCGGTCAATTTGCTTTGATGGGTTCAACAGTTTGTATGCCCAGTTCTATTAAAGTTCAACGCAAATAAATTATTGATGAGCAGTTTTCTGAGAAATTAATAATTAATTCTGTCCAATTACTACCATCATTTTGCAAAAAAAAAACTCCGTTTGTGGGTATTCCACCATTACTGACCATCACGATGTTGTCTCACCTAATACATATTAACCCATATCCTTGAGTCACGACCGAGCCTTGATAACCGGTGACTATAATAATGTTTTCAGAAGTGATCGGTATCGCCCCCCTTTGATATTTGGTGTCAGTAACGCAGAAGGGCGTATTCGGGGAGCGGTAACTAAATACACAGACACACACACACACACACACACACACAAAATATATAAAGAAGGCCAAAAAAGTGTGCTTACTATTGTTGTAATCAATAGAGAAAAAAGTCCCGTGTGTAAATTAAGAGTAATTTTGAAGACAAATATAAATGGTTAATTAGATAAATTATTAGTTTTGAAAAGCAAATTTTGTGTTTAACATTATTTTCAATTTGAAATAAAAATGATTGATGCGATTATTCAGAGTTTTTGTCAAGGTCAGGTAAAATTTTTACAAATCGATGAAGTCGATCTTGTTATTATATTATTGGGCATATTACTTCGTGAGTCTCCTTTACAAGTACTGTTGCCGGGTCATGTTTGTACCACTTGTTTGTGCGATCGGGATGCAGTTATTTGCATAATTTCCAGTGTACTACCCTTCCCACTTGGTCGTGTCTGTTCTTGTATTCCTTTTGGGCCAGTTTGCTGCATTAACCTATTATATGGTATACCGTCTCGTTTGTGTCTCCACAGAGTCTGCATTCTCTGTTTTCTTGTGTTTTGTCGATGTCTGCTTTGATGTGGTTGGTTCCTATCCAGTTGTCTTGCGCTGCAGTTATTAGGAATTCAATTTTTTAGCTGATGTGTCCGTTTCGCCTCCATGTCCAGATGTTTTCGTTATTTTCATTTTTTGTCATCCTTATGAATTTTCCGTGGAGTTATTTCTCTTCCCACTTTTTTCTTTTCTTGTCTTATCTTGTGTCTCTCTGTTTTCTGTTTTGTTCATTTGTTCTGTTTCTCTCGCTCTATGGTTAGTCTTTCAGTGTTTTGTATTAAGTATTTTTCTACTTCTTTTTTGCAGTCATTCACACTATATTAACCACCCCATTCCACCGTATTTTCTTTTTACGTAGAGTCGGTCAACATCGTCTTTTGGATGTAGTGTGGTGTGCATGGTCATGAGTTTCCTGGTCTTCTGATGGAGTTGTTTCTGTTCTTCTTTAGTCCTCCCTATGAACGACACACAGTATCTTACTGGTAATACTGCCAATATATTCATGATTTTTATTAGGTTTCTGCTATATAATTTGGTTTCGAGATGTTTTCCTGTTCTCCTGAGGTTTCCAGTGTTCTCTACCTTTCCAATTCTCTCTTTTATTTCTGTTGCTTGAATGGTGTTTGCTTCCAGTACTCCTAGGTATTTATATGCAACTTGTTCCCCTAGTGCCCTCATCTCCGTTTGGTGTGATTGTTCCATGCATTCTGTAGCCTCTTTCTCTTTCTCATAACTAGTTTCATACCAAACACCAGTTGGATACCCTGGCTGAATATCCTGGTGGTATTTAGTAGTGTATTTAGTTTATTTTTGGTCCTTGCGAAGAGTTTCATAGCGTCAATTTGCAGCAGGTAGTTCAATTTTCCCCGTGTTAGAGAACTGTTGTTGTTGTTGTTGTTGTTGTTATTATTATTATTATTATTATTATTATTATTATTATTATTATTATTATTATTATTATTATTACTATTATTATTACTATTATTATTATTTTTATTATTATTGTTACTATTATTATTATTACTATTATTATTATTATTATTACTATTATTATTATTTTTATTATTATTGTTACTATTATTATTATTACTATTATTACTATTATTATTATTATTATTATTATTATTATTATTATTATTATTATTATTCGTAAGGACTTTTATCACAAGCGATCAATTTTTCTTCTTTTAAGAACCATAGGCGTATTTTCTGGGGCCTGAATGACAAGTCTGACCACATTTCCAGTGTTCTCTACCTCTTTTAATAAACCAGGCAAATGACTTTCTATTATCTATATTGCTTTAATATTTTTAGCTTAAAATACTATAATGTTGGAAAGTGTAATATTAACTTACTGCGCTTATTTCTGATTAGGTTTAGTAGTTCCATACTATACGTTGCCTCCACTTTTCCTATCTTATCAACTAGTAGTGCGCACTTGTTCATGCCAAATTTAATTCGGATGTCCATGGGTTAATATACTGGTTGCTGTTATTTACATATATTTGTCTATATTAGTCAATCCGTATCCGACTTGACACATATTGCTATGGGGCATCATGACTATGATGAACAGTAGTGATAGGTAATCCCCTTGAAAGATACTCCTTCTGTGCTTCTATTTAAGTTATAAGTACATAGCTGTCAGGTCAAGTCTTTATATTTACATTCAATGTTTCATGATACTGAAACTTTTGTCTGGTATTCTGTGTACGTTCAGGAATTCTATTATTGATGCATGTAGAATTCTATGGTACGCTTTTTGTAGTCTATCCTTACCATTACTATATTACTTTGCACATTTTTGTCATTCGGTATCTTTTGAGTGGTGGATAGTAAACGATGTATACATGTTTTTATCTTTATTGGCACCCACTGTTTCCTCTTTAATTATTAAGTGTTTCTATAAATAACTAGATCATATCCGGTCGTTATCTCCTCAAAAGAACCATTAACTATGAATCTATTAAAAGAAAAAAAAATGTATTTGTGGATGATGACAAATATGGATAAAAAATAATTGCATATTTTCTTTCATTTTTTTAATTTGTTCGTTATGTGCTCTGAACCTCATAAACTTAGGTGAAATATAATCGAATAACCTATTCCCACAGATGCACCCCCCACACACACACACATATATATATACATATATATATATATATATATATATATATATATATTTGTTTATGTGTGGGTGTGTCTATATGTATATGTGTGTGTGATGCGTTCATATGTTTTGATGAATTATATTTTACATTACCGTGAGATTCAGATCAATAGATTACCCCACATATGCGAATTGAAGAAAACCATCAAGAAAACCAACTTTAATGTTTTATTTAATTGAATATTTTTCTTATAATGTAATTATACATATGGACATTATTGTTGGCAGCATAAAATGAGGAACCAATCCTATTTTGTTGCAATGCACTGCTAATGTCTACGATAATGGAAATAGGTAGAGGATTGGCCCGAAGCTTAATATCATAGCAAGGAGAAACTCTAATATTCGAAGTTAACATTTCATAGGATAGACTGTGCTTAATTATGCCCAGAAATAATATGCTAATATAAATTATTATTTAGAATATAAGAACTTGTCTTGTCGATACATCGTTTATTGTAATCTGTCATTATATAACGCATCGATATATCTTAAGAGATTAGACACAGTTAGGAAACTCATGTTAATACTATGTAATTATTATATGCTGTTGAAAAGACTAATAATCACTCATGAACACACACACGCCGCTAACATACATTGAAGTAGAGAACAAAATAATAATTAAGAAACAGTTTTACTATTTTTTTGTTAATTTATTTTCTAATTTTAATTCCATATTGCGACTTTTTTCTAATGTTAATTCAACAGGGCGGCTATCAGATGTTTTAAACTTAATTATTTAAGTAAAGTTATTTGATATTTAATAAAACCTTATATTTATCGAGTAAAATGTTAAGAAGATGGTCTGGTACAAGAAACGTATTATGATATCTTTTTCCTCAGTACAGAATGGTATACGCATCTTCTCAGAATATATTTTACTTGTAAATTATGAAAAATATACACCGTGTTTCGTTCTTATTCTAGGCAAGTTCAAAAAGTTATAAAAAGTAATAGCACATTCTCAATCATCTAAAATCTTTCAAGTTATCGCGGAGGCATTTTTTGATTTCAATCATAAAAATGGCGTGTCCTATCGGTGATCTATGATGTTTATATTTATATGGTTGATTAGAATTCATTGACGAAACGCCGAGGGAGGAATAAACAGTATAATCTGGTTTATCTTCGTTGCCTCTTCTAACATATTTTCCATATATTTATGAATTTCTGTGGACTTCCTTTGTTGCTTGCTTGCATCCTATCTTAAAACACAATGGGATTTTATCTTAAAAACGAGATTAAAGGTAAATCTATTTATATATATATATATATATATATATATATATATATATATATATATATATATATATGATTTGTTTTTTTTGGGAAAAAGAATTCCAGCAGAGTGCTCAACTAAAAGGAAAATCCGAATTTTAAGAGCGTACTTATATTTTGTGTACAGAAAGTTGTTAGTTGAGACAGGTCATTGGTACCGTCGGTTTCAAGCCCGATAATAAGGCCCGTTTAAGGTATCCTCATCAAGCTCTCTTCAGCCAATATTCGTCTGAAGAGAGCTTGATGACGAATATTGGCTGAAGAGAGCTTGATGAGGATACCTTAAACGGGCCTTATTATCGGGCTTTAAACCGACGGTACCAATGACCTGTCTCAACTAACAACTTTCTGTACACAATATATATATATATATATATATATATATATATATATATATATATATATATATATATATATGCGACGGGCGTGAGATAAGTCATACCCCTGACCCATTTGCAGGTATCTGATCGAGCTAAAATTTTGCATATGCAATGATTTCTATTTCTACGGGTTCTGTTGCAAATTACAACTCTAAACTAATTGTGGTTTCTGTTTTACAGGTGTTTTAACTGAGTCAGGTGTGAAATGGAGCCTGTTGAATGTCGAGCAGTGATCTGATACTTACATTACATGTATATTATAGCAGTAGAGTCCTTTAGATATTTATTTGATTTTACTTGTATGTATTGAAAGACAATGTCCATAAATCCCAATGCAATTGTAAATTCCGTTGTTTAGTGATAATAAAAATATGAAATGTACACAAACATATACACAGAGAAAGACTCAGACACACAGGCACGTTCACTTTATATATATATATATATATATATATATATATATATATATATATATATATATATATCCATATATGCATGTATGAATAAAAGTTTTAGATGTTCAAAGATATGGACTAACAAATATCACGAGGGTTTAATAAAGAAGCGTAAAATATGTTTATTATTAATTCAGGGGTAAACAGTTATATATGGTCGTTACATAGCGACCATCTGTAACTGTTTCTAGCTAATTTCATATTGCAGCAGTAGAGTCTTTTAAATATTTAATTGATTTGACCTTTATGTATTGAAAGATGTCTATAAATCCGAATACAATTGTAAATTCCGTTGTATAGTGTTAATCTAAAATATGCTTTAATATACAGTTAGTTGTTTTATGTTATATCAAGGTGCATATCTACACTTCTACAAAATTGTTAGAGTATAACTTTTATTTATAAAAGATCGATATATTGGCGTAAGCAAACGTCATGTTAATATATATGGAGCAATCCCTACAAATTATTATGGGCTCAAACAAATGATATATATGACATGGATATGTGGTTGTTCAAGATATAGTTGAATGTAATACGTTTTTTTCTTAGCTCAGACATGTATCTGTAAACTATATATATATATATATATATATATATATATATATATATATATATATATATATATATATGACAAAATACACAAGCTCCGGAAGGTATGTAACGCTGGCTTTATTTCTTAAGGACACAGAGTTACTATCTAGATTTGCAAAACTCAAGGCTATTTTTCTTGAGAAACACTATAATTTACTGACTCAACTCTTATCAAGCGGTCTATCACGTACGAACTTCATATACTTATAGAAATTAAGCTAATAGAAATATATTAAAGAGGGAAATACAAACAAATAACATAACCAAGACCAACAACAGTGACAACATTAATAATAGATATTCATTCTTTTCCACAATATGTGCCCAATGTGTTGCGACTATCAGTAGTTGTATTTTTCGTTTGATGCTAAGCATTCATATATGTGTTTTCGTTCTGTTACAGAACTGAATTATATGAGATGAACTGTATTTTAATTGTAATGTCGATACATTATATATTCACGAGTTTACAGTAGACATCACAGATGAAGCCATATATATATATATATATATATATATATATATATATATATACATACATATATATATATATGCTTGTTATATAGACAATACAATCAGTTATATTAACACGTAGACGCCTCGGCCCGTAATATCCACTCCTGTACAACATGCATTAACGAATGCCCGCTAGTTTGGAACTAATTTAGATGATGTTGACTCCTTTCTCTTAGCAAACTTACTAGATATAAAGATATACGTAAAATTAACATACATTCCTCCATCCCCTATAACCTCTTTAACATGCTTGGTTATCACCCATTCTGCTGGAAGGACTCATACTAACATATGCACGGACATTGATCTTACATTCGAAACACCTTCCCTCTTGAGAAAAAGAATAAAAACAAGAATGAAGTGATCAGGCCTTAATCTGCAACATAGCGCGAGATACTTATATTTTCTCTACTGCTATTCCTCGAGTCAGCATTCTAATCAACCAAGTTTTAACAGCATAGATACAGTATCTCGCTTTAGACTAGCGTGCAACTAACTGTATTTTATGACTTTAATATCAGCCACAATAATTTGCTTGGTTACTTACACAGACAAGCTGGTAGCATACCGTACATTTCATTTATATCGCAGTCAGTTATAATTCCGAGCTCTCTCACAGATCGACAGGACCAACTAGCCTAACTTTTTAGATCTATTTCTGGCCAGAGTTATGATAATTGTGTACTGAATATCCATAGCCCAGTCGGAAATTCTGATGACGTAGTGATAATGGTAAAGATAACTCTAAAATCTCGACCCAAAACTGTAGAGCCATTGCTCAAACCGACATGATACTGTAAGAAGGCTGGCTGGGAAGGCATCAGTAATCTCATTAGAGATTACCTATAGGGTAATGTGTTTCTCTTCCTGCAGAATACTGCACAAATTGGACCACTGAATGGTTTAAATGGCAAAAGACGCACGTGATTTTACAAGGAAGTTCTATAACAATCCCCACTCCCCCATTCTACTTGCGCAGCAGCTATTGTTCAAAGGCAGCATGCATACTGCAGATCTATATGACATAAATCCGGTGCAAACATAAAAAAGTTATAGAAGCTAGAAGATCGACCCCACAAAATCTCTAGCTATGGTATAGCTGAAAATGTTTTTCTATTATTAAACCATTTCTTACTGATAAATTCATAAGATTTATAGTGAGAAATCAAAAACCCACAGTATTAATGCTGGGGCTCCCCAGAGCTCTACCCTGGGCCAAACATAATCTACATCAATGATCTACATAAATGATCTACCAAATAACATTCTAAGATCATTCGTAGACATATATACTGAAGAAACAATCGTCTATGACATCACTTCAAAGGTCGTAAACGACCAAATCCTTTCTGATCCTTTCGCTCCTGATTTTGATCACGATGTGCAATAGGATGGCTAATTTTAATTCATCTTAAAATAATCCTCAACATTTACATCAGCAACTCTCTGATTCCCGTCTGGCATCAACTGTCTGAATTTCTCTTATGTCTAGGAGGCTCCATGTTTTGACAAGCTTTTGGGTTTGACATTTACTCTTGATTTGAGATGGAACACATGTCTTAAATCCGTTGTCACGGCTGCTGAAAAATATTGGGATCGTTTTACCGTTCTACTAGTTATCTCACTGCTGATGCAATTCTTCCACGTGTATAAGGGCTAAATACGACCAATGATGGAGCACTTGCTAGGAGAAGCTATCCTGCCCTGACAGAATTCAAAATAGATTTCATAGTTTAGTGAGGGATGCTCTTTTCTCTTTCTTGCAACTTTACAACAGAAGAGACGTTGCGAACCTATCGCTGCTTTATCGTTTTTTTCATGGCAAGCACTCCATTGGGCTCTAATCTATGCAACCCCGTTGCCTGATATTCTCGAAAACACTCGCATACCTGAAACCTCTATTTTAACCCCCCTTCTCTTTATTTATGCTGCACTGATGAGTTGTGATACAACGAACCAATATTTTTTTACGGTTAGATAAAACCGGGCACTTCCAGTTCCAATGCAAGTATTATGTATTATAGTGTATAATGTATTGAATATGTTTTAGGATAGTTCGTTTTCTTGATTGGATTAGGCATTTACATATTTGATGCAAACTACATATCATTCCGTTTAGAATTTTGCTAAAAATATCTTAACTACTAGTAAATTCGCTCATGGCTTTATAGCGTGACCGATCTGTCCTAACATCTACATTTTCTCC
>NC_136491.1:141027993-141092993 GCF_053919585.1 Euprymna scolopes | reverse complement strand
ACGCCATACATGGGCGAATAGTGGCCTTAGTGATGTACACGATACTTTCAGGTGTCAGTAGTTTTCTAGCACGGTAGAGAGAGACTTCCATTTTCGCAGCGGCCCTGGCAATGTTTTCAATATTATTGTTCCAACTCATGTTTCCTGTGAACGTTAAGCCAAGCAGTTTGAAAGATGTACTCTCAAACAGGGAGTAACTGGACATTGCTATTAGTGGCAGAGATGGTTTCTTGTAATTATTGACGGAAACCAGTTTAGTCTTACCAGCATTGAATGTGGCCATCCATTTTTGTCCCCATTCCACTACAGATAGGAGGACATCCTCTAGTGTTTTGCCTTTTCCTTAGTTATATATTCATTTGTTTTCCTGTCATGACTGTTATAGAGTGTGGTGTCATCAGCATATATACCTATGTCAGAGGCAGTTTTGTCGGGGAGGTCATTAATAAATATTAGGAACAATAGAGCCCCAAGGATACACCCCTGACGCACTGCCGCATTTATATCACACTGTTTAGATGTTCGACCGTCGATGACAACATGGATTTTTCTCTTATCTAAGAAGCATTTAATCATGTTAAGTATTCTCCCAGTGATACCGTATGATTTTATTTTTCTGGGGAGACCTGATAAATCTTACCTGTGTTCTTTACGAATTTTATTGAACATATTAATAAAATATATTCTTAATACACATATAGAGATATATTACTACCCTTAAACACTGTTCAATATCGTCATGTTTAAATTATTAGTAACATAATGGGTTTAAAATAGCAAAAATCAATGAAGAAAGAAATACAGTTCCGGGTAGCGGGGAATGAGAAAAACATAGGTTGGTATATTGCTTCTCACCGGCAGTTATACTCTTTCATAAAAAACTCAACGGTATGCTTTTTACCAAAGTATTTGGTTATGTTTAGTGTACATAAATGACAGATACCCACTTTTTAATAGCTCAATTTAAAGACGATCGCTTGAAAACATGATTGAAGGAGAAACCGTATATATATATATATATATATATATATATATATATATATATATATATATATATATATATACGAAGTATAGAAGGCATTAATGTTAGTGCCCAAATCTCTTTCTCAGAAGAAAATAAAATTGAGTCCTCCCTTCTTAACTAATGTTTACTAATGTTTTTCATGTTACCTTGTTTAAACTTGTTTTTCTTGTTTTATTTATGTATTTGTATTTATTTGTACTACTTTCCTATCTTTTTCGTCCCCCCCCCGTGCTACAAAGTAAACTCCTGATAAAACACAAAACATAATGCCGGGAATTATTTTTCTCTATTAGAGTAGATAAAGTTAGAACTTTATTTAAGTAATATACTTAATATATACTATTACTGTCAGCTTGATTATATTGAAAATGCTCGCATCCTGGCTAGCCAATCAAACCATCTAATATAGTTAGTCTTATTTTCTATTATATTCGAAATATAATACAGTGACATTAGCAAAGGAAAAGCCACCTATGAAAACGAACCTCCTAAATTAAAACCTTGAATAATTATCTAAACTCGAATGTAAATTAATATAAAGCCGGCTTTACAAATTTATAAAAGTTAATTATTGGATGCTAATTATAAAATTGAAGCTGCATTATTACAACTCGAAACAGATAGCGAGAAACTTCAACCCATTAATATTGGAGGGGAGATTATCATCAAAAGTGTCCTGAATTGATAACTTAGAACCGGACTTACTACTTAGATATAAATAAGTCACTTGTACCCAATCCCCTCCCCCTTTTTTTAAATGGAGAGTAGATAATACAGTGGATGTGTTATCAGCAGCTGCAGTAACTCTCGCTTCTCCTTTTTTGTCCGTCAGTCCTCATTCAATGAGTGATTTTTCTGACAAAGGGCGAAGAAAAAGCTGCTTAAAGATCGGAAGTAGTGGGGAACAGTAGTCTTAGATGTCGGAAATTTTTCTGTCTCTATGTCTGTCCTTGTAGACATGTCACTAGTAACGGTGCTGGAGGTAAACGTTTTGTCTGGGCTGAGGTTATCCGCCTGATAGTCAGGGACCCGAACCTTGGAATAACCACTAAGGAGGCTGTCCTACCAGCAGGCGCTAGCCTCTAGTGGGGCATCTCTATGCCATACTAATGGGTAATTTTTACGGCTTTAGCTTTTCGTGTGCTACAAAAAATATTTCCTGTCTTTTTCTCTCTAACTTTCCCTCTCTGTACTGCTCTTACGAAATTTACCGACCTGTTTCCACAAATGCCAACACCTCAACATTAAATATCTCCAGAAAAAAAAATCTCGAATAAACCTAGAATCCCATCTTCCAACGTAGACCCCTACTACAAGGTCTCCTTCTCGAACATCAAGAGTCTACGTTCCAACCTTCTAGAGGTTGAAAGCCAATTACAGGAGACGAAACCGGACATATTATTTCTAAGTGAAACTGGAATAGGGCCGACCACTTCCCTAGATGAGTTCATAATTAACGGATACTCTAACTTAACAGCTAAATCTGACATCCAAGATCGCCACGGGCATGGAATATGGGCCTACATTAAAGATGGCTTCCCGTGTGGCAGGGATATCTCTAGAGAAGATCCTTATTTACCCTATCTATGCTTCAAAGTTGCACTTCTTTAGACCACTGCATTTATATTTACCATCTATAGGTCCCACAACAGCGGAGTTACTATCTTTAAGAGCATATCTGAGAAAATAGACCACATACTGTCTTCACATCCCTCGGCTTACATCCACATCTGTGGTGACGTTAACGTTCATAACGTGGAATGGCTGACCCATTCAAATAAGACGGATGATGAGGGGAGGTTTTGTCATGATTTTGCTTATGACCTCACTCAGATTGTTCGCGAACCCACCCGTGTGGCCGATATACCCGGTCAATATGCAAGCCTCATAGACCTTTTTCTATCAACTTCCCCTGAGCTATGTTCATGTTCCGTTCATTCTCCTCTAGGATCCTCCGACCACTCAGTTGTATCAGTTAAGATAAAAACGAAATGTAATAAGTCCCCTGACGTACCCCTCCACCGTACTGTATACCGATACTCTATGGCTGACTAGGATAGCTTCCGTAAATTCATATCTGATTTACTTCTGCACTCAATGTTTAAAAAGGAAGTGTCCTCTAAAGTATCAGATCTGATTGAATGGTTAATTGCAGGCATAGACCAAGTCATACCATCAAAAATTCCAACAAAAACCTAACAGCCAGACATTGTTCTCCCCAGAATGTGCTGCTGCTATAACGCACATAAATCACTTTTTCCATAGCTACTAACGTAATAGATGTACTGAGACTAAAGCTGCTTTCAGGACTGCCAGCAACCACTGTAAAAGAGTAATGAAAAATGCAAGAGAGCTATATGTCCGGTCTGTTAAATCCAAGGTAGCTGATCAGGGGCTTGGTTCCCACCAGTTTTGGAAAAAAACTAATAGGATCTTGAACAGAAGTGTGCGTTCTATCCCAACCATTATCAATGGACCAGAGGTCATCTCGTCAGCATCAGACAAGCCAAACCATTTGCAAAGAACTTTGCAGCTAATTCTTCCCTTTGCGACGAAGGCCATCAACTCCCCATATTTCCTCCTATAAAACAGAACACGGTGGGTAGCATACAAATATCCGTGCATGACGTCGCCAAGCTTATCAAGAACCTTGATTCCAGTAAAGCAACTGGCACTGACGGCATCCCAATTATAGTGTTAAAAAGCTTCAACCAGAACTCGCTCCCATACTTACGAAACTTGTTCAGCGCTGCCTTAAGGAGAAGTGTTTTCCGACTCCCTGGAAGACCTCATCAGTCTGCCCTATATTTAAGAATTCCAGTGATAAGTCATCTACCTCTCAGTACCGACCAATAATCCCCTGTGTGTTATGAGTAAGTTGCTGGAATCCATATTTAATAGAGAAATAGTCAACCACCCCAGCAGAAACAACCTTCTTAGCGACAGACAATATGGTTTCCGCTCTGCAAGATCTACCGCAGATGTGCTGACGGTTATATCCCACAGGATTAGTGAATCTCTTGCCAAAGGCTTTCTGTCTAAGGCAATTGCTCTTGACATATCAAAAGCCTTTGACAAGATATGCCATTAGGGTCTACCTCACAAGATGTCTAGCTACGGGATCACTGAATATGTTTTCTCAATCATTAAATCATTTCTCTCCGATAGGCTCATAAGAGTAGTGGTCGATGGACAAAAATCAGAGGCCTTCAGTATTAATGATGGAGTCCCTCAGGGGTCTATCCTGGGGCCAATTCTCTTCCTGATCTACATCAATGACCTCTCTAAACACATACTTAAATCATTCGCTGACACCTATGCTGAAGACACGACCACCTACGGCAACAAATCAAAGGCTGTAAATGACAAAGGTCTCTCTGATTCTCTCTCCTCTGATCTAGAGCGCGTGGTTCAGTGGGGGAAGACGAAGCTGATGCGTCTAAAACCAAACTCCTATACTTACATCATCAACGCTCTGATCCCCATCTGGCATCAATTGGGATAGATTGCTCTCGTCTGGGAGCGGCCCCGTGTTTTACAAGCTTCTGGGTTTGACCTTTACTCCTGATCTGAAATGAAACACGTACATCAAGTCTGTGGGCAAGGTCGCTGGAAAGATGTTGGGATCCTTCTACAGCTCCAGAGGATATCTCACTACTGATGCAATTCTCTATCCATATAAAGGCCAAGTACGTCCAAGGATGGAATACTGCTGGCATATCTGGAAGGAGCTGCTAAAAACAGTCCATCCTGCCTTGACAGAGTACAAAATAGACTTCGTGGCGTAGTGGGGGATGACCTTTTCTCTACTCTGCAACCTCTCTCCCACAATCTCTGGTCCCGCTCGCCAATCTTTCACGAAAAACATCCGTCTAGCCGAATCCACTGTGAAAATTTTTCCCCACTCTTTATCTGTGCGTTAATCAAATCGTGGATTCCATGAACAAAGCTTCTTTCTTAGAACTGCACGTCTGTAGAACTCTGTTCTGTCTGCATGCTTCCCACCTGACTACAACTTGGATGTGTTCAATCCAACGTTAACAAATTCCTAATGAACCGCCCCCTTAAGTAAACACTTTAGGAAATATCCACACTAATGTAATGTACTTGCAATAACCCTTGTCCCTGAGTGGCTTCCGGACCTTGATAAGTGGTGATCACTGTGTTAATATATATATATATATATATATATATATATATATATATATAGATAGATAGATAGATAGATAGATAGATATATGACAAACGTCTATATTTAAAATTTCCAAATTTCAAGATAGTGACCATGTCACCATTTATTTGTTTCTTACAAAACTGAGTAATTGAAATAGAATGACAATTATTTCTTAATTTGTTATGCCTACGCATAAGATGGCGCATAATATTAGAAAAATAATTGAAATTTCTTTTCCAATGTTCGTATTTTGTAATCATGGCTATATTCCTTTAATTTTTTTTGAAATTGATAAGATCCTGATCATTCTGATAAGTTTAAAAGAGAATTAGTTTTAAGTATTTACATAATAATTACATGGCTGATTCTTCGCTATTATACCGGTTCTATTTATACGCGCGCATTTCAATTTACTTTACGGAATACACGGTAAAATGGTCGAAATCTTAACATTTGAAATACCTTCCTTTGTCATTTATTTGTATATGTTCTGTAGTCACACCTATCCTCATTAATGAAAAGGCTTACATAAATAAAAGATGACATATAATTTAATCAAATATTTACCCATACACCCACACAAACATATATCCCAGCATCATATGTTCAGTTAGCATGCTTATTTAAACAATAGCGCGTACAATTGTTACAGCAACAATGTTGCTATATGATTATATAATAGTTCATAAATTATAGCTAAACTACGATGCACTTATATCCAACCCTGTTGCCAAAAGAATTGTACGAAAGCTGTTACTATTCAATGAAAATAGTGTAAAAAGGAGTAATTATACCAATACCTGTCCGTCTAACGTGACACTGAAAGTAATAAGTAATCATAGTATTGTACGATTGAGCTATTTAATGTAAAAGGTTGTATTATCTATATTTTATTACAAACCTAATAGATAATTTTTTATAAAAACACACGAGTTATGTCAACACGATTATATATATATATATATATATATATATATATATATATATATATATATATATTATGCATTTTCACCGCAAACAAAGAACATTGCCACTTTGTTGTAGGTGGATACTATCAGGTACATAAGCAGCAGGGTTACTGTGTACAGAGTTGTGCAGCAAGATGTCGGTTCACGCTACACTTGAATTTCTGCATGCCAGTACAGTTGGGGAAGCAGGGACCCGGAAGGGAATTCCAAAGTCTAGCAGTTCTGGGGGAATAAACTACTGGCGTAAAATGTTGATTGTAGCTTATAAATATACGAAATGTTGAATTTTCCAAGCGAACATGAATGGAACATTTTTAGCGGTTAGAATATGTTAGTAATGATATTTAAAAAAATAAGGGGAGTAATCTTATTTGTCTAAGTAAATGATCAAGGGGAGATAATTAGCGTTTATTCTTTTTATATTATATGATATAAGAGGATCTTATTTAACTGAAAATATTTAAATAATTTATTTACTTATTTATTGAAATTAATAAATGTAGTATAAGTTAAACTTAACTAGATATTTAAATAAGATATATAATAATGGTAAATATGTCGGATAAACTAATATTATTAATAATAATACATGATGATCCAAATTTTATTATTATGGATATTAAGTTATAAATTAAAATTCCAAGATGGATTATTAATAAGCGACATTTATGGTGGTTTATATTTGTTAAATTTGAACCAACGTTTATGCATGTATGCGGATGTAAGCTCATCTCTTGAATTTAGAAGGATGTATTTATTTTTGATATCGTCATATTTTAAAATCTTGAGGATTTCAGACATACAAAGTACACAGAATTTTTTCCCCGGCATATATCCTTTGTATGATCCTATTATTTCCCATTTAAAATTTAAGGAAATATTCTTATCTTTGAATCGCCAAATATGCTTAGATAGACTGGTTTGGTTCAACAGGGAGGAATTTTAAAAGGAATGCTTATGGGTTGAAATTCTATGCTTAATAAGTCCAGCTGTGGAACCGAAGTAGATGGCGTTTTTTTTAATGCATTTATTGCCAGGTAGATAAGGGGTGGCATTTATATGTGAACGGTTGGTCTGTATTTTATTAGTGGATTGGTTAAAGTGGGTGTAGTTATTTAATCGTGTGGTCGAGCTATGGTTGTCATTAACCTCATTTAAATTTGGGGTTTGTGATACTGTGAAGCTATAAACTACATTTTTTTTATTTTGCATGCACCTTGTAGAGGGCATCAATATTTTCTTCTACTATTAGAGCCTGAAATATTTTCTGTAGTAGTATTTTGTATCTTATTATTTTTTTATTGTTAGAACTAATTATTTTTTGATGAAGTTTAGTCATATTTGAGTAAGACAATTTGATCGTGTTCTTATTAAAGATTTTACTGTATCTATGAGGGGTTTTAAATTTGTTTTTCTAATATTAAAAAAAAATTCTCTGGCTTTGTTTGTATCAAGATTTTTAGAATATGGAGGGTGGAACCATAGGCTTTCCCTATGTCTGTTTTTACACTTGCAGACTTTGGTTTGTTGTTTATTTGTGTTAGTATCTAATACTTACGGTTCCATTTTCCTTTGTCTTGCTTTTTGGTCATTTTATGTAATTTGTATGCGGGATGACATGGCCATATTATAGGTTATTATGCTATTAGTAGGTTTATTTTCAATGCAGTCTTTGTTTCTTTCATTTTTTATTTAGGAATTTTATTTGTGATATTTATTCTGACTTTTAAGGGTTCCATTGTAATATTTTTCATTTTTGTTAAATATAGATTTGTTAGAATATAGTCTCGAACTTCTTAAATAGATATTGGGAACTATTGATTTCAATATTGATTTAGGAGGGGTTTGATTCGTTATGGACATGTAGTACAGATTGGTTACGTTTGTGATAGGGTTCAAAGGTAGAATTTTCAAGATTTAAGGTTATGTCTACGAAATTAACAATTTTTAAATTAAGGTCTATTAATTTTTAAATAATTTATGTAATGATTTAATTCCTTTTTCGTAATTTTTATCCGTGGAGTTTGTTACCAAAAGTGCATCATCACTGTATAGGCCTCCTTCAAGTTTGAATTTTTCAGGGAGTATAGAATAAATTTCATTTCAAAGAAAAGGCCGACTAAGTCGGTGACTTGGGATGACTCCGTCGAGCCCATTAAAACATTGAAGTAGTCAGGGGTATTCTTTCTGGTCCAATACTTATTATCAAAGGTTATTAAAGATTTTCTAACTAAGAGTATTACCTTAATTTCTTCCTGCGTTACATTAGTTAGTTTCCGCGCCATTAAGCGATAATGGCACGAAAATAACTAATATAACGCAGAACGAAATTAAAGTAATAGTTTATATATATGTATATATATATATATATATATATATATATATATATATATATATTGAGAAATGTAAGCAGACGTGGCCCGAATGTTAAATATATTAGTACATATAAGTAAAGATTGAGTGTAAAAATACATTTTTCATCTAACAAAAAAAAGGATATATAAAATATATTAAATTAAGTACGTCCGAAGATGGAGTACTGCTGCCACATCTGTGCGGGGGCTGCTAAAACAGCCTATCCTGCCTTGGCAGAGCACAAAATAGCCTCTGTGGCTTAGTGGGGGATGCCCTTTTCTCTACCCTGCAACCTCTTTCCCACAGAAGAGACGTAGCGAGCCTGCCATTGTTCTATCGTTATTTCCATGACAGGTGCTCGTCTAAGCTCCATTCTCTGATCCCCCCTCGCCAATCCTTCTCAAAAACACCCGACTAGCTGAAACCACCGTCAATAATTTTCCCCACTCCCTATCTGTGCCTAAATCAAAACGTAGATACCATGAACAAAGTGTCTTTCTTAGAACTGCACGCCTGTGGAACTATGTTCCGCTTGCCTGTTTCCCTCCCGACTTCAACCTGGATGTCTTCAAGTCCAACACAAACAAATTCCTGATGAACCGCCCCCACCACCTAAGTAAGGACATCTTACCAATTCTCCAATACTATTGCTACACTATCCCTTTGATTACTGTACACACAATAACCCTTATACCTGAGTGGCCATTGGGCCTTGATAAATGATGAACTCCATGTAAATATATATATATATATATATATATATATATATATATATATACATATATTAAAAAGGTTTAACTTAAATAAAGAGAACGTTCACCATGAAATGTCGACAGACTTTTTTTGTATTGTAATCAGATGTAACATTTCGTGAGTTTTGGTCTTTCATTTTCTATACGACTTGAATAAATGGCGTGCCAAATCGACAGCAAGGACGCATTCATAACATCGTAAATACTTTTTTATCGTTTTACTTGATAAGTTTGCTTTGTCTTTTTAAAACAATGATTTATTTGATGTCCGTGAATCACAATCATCTGAAACAGGAAAAAATGTGTTATCATTTTGAGATTTAACAGAGTGGTTATTTCTCAAAGTAGAATCAGTGAAGGCAGAGATTTTAGCAGCATAGCAATATAATGCAACTATATTGCAGGAGTACTGCAAGGCGAAATTCGTATGTTGATAACAAATTCTCGTTCTAATGGAAGCCATTCATCCTGTCAGCTCAATCAGCATTCATACTTCCGTATTTCTCCCCATTCTGAACTGTTTTTAATCAACGTTTTCATCCATGAAGCTTGGACATTGGTTTTGATTACGTTGCATTATTTTTTTTAGCAGATTGGTGTTGTAATGACAATCGAATAAACTGATTATCCCTTGCAGGTTAGTTAATATGTAACATAGCAACTACGAATACTACAAGTGGTTTCCCGAGACAAATGTGTAATACAATTTATTATATCTCTAATCATTTATCATTGCTTCTTACATACGTTTGTGTGTTGACACAACTTCTTAAACTCACTTATGATACGTTGTATAAGAATGTTTACTTTTATTAAATAAAACTGTACTTTATTCGTGTATTTTCGCTATCTATACTTATAGAAGATATTTTACATATGACCTACATAAGTATCCTTCCCACACATGAAATACATCTGCGTGAAGTTACAAATAAATCTATCTAGCCATTTTGGAACCCACAGTGAACGAACTTATATACACATAGAAAAACATACACTTATACACAATAAGGATATAAGCTGTAAAACACACTTTCGTAGTATACATTACGTTAAACTTGGTGCATGTACGCAATATTATACTCACAGTCTATTTCTTAAGAAGTCAAGATGAAATACTAAGAAGTAAATGAATGAATGATTATTCGACGTATTAATGTCTCAAATATTCATTTGCCATGTTAACTGGTTTCGAATAAAGCCAGTCAAACGATTGTGATAATAACGGAATTTAGATTCATTATCATGCATTTATTAGCTTAATTACATCTTTTTATGTATTTTTTTATTCTTGAAACGGTAACAATTTGGACGCGTTGTCTTTGTTCTTTATTTCTGGTGATACCATTTTCTAGTTAAGTTTCGTTAATAGAAGTAGCCATTTTTATAAAATGTCTATCTTTTAGTTTTTTTATAATTATTTATTATATATTTATTAAACAATAAATAACATTTTTTTAAATCAGATGTTGTTTCTGTTCCTTGTAAAAATGAATATAGTCAAATCTACATAATCACTTCAAATTCACATTAACTTCTAACATTCAGTAAAATATAAAACTCATCGCCTCTATTACATATTTTCCATTAATATTATTATCAAAAGTTTGATTTCCCCATACTAACAATCTTAGTGGAAACTACTCTGCCTATTCTTAGATTGTTTGAACTTGGTCCTTTCAAGTTTATTTCATATCAGAATTCAAGATGATTTGGATATATTGACGGCGTTCACCTATTTTATTTCAATATAAAACAAATTAGACACCGTCTAAGCCATCACAAATGTTATCTATAAAACATAGAACAACAACTTTACAATTAATACCATAGTATAGAAATATATACAAAAAAGATTCATCGGTGCAAAAGTCCATACACACATGATTACACACATTTCTACTTACAATAGAAAACAGTCTTAAAACAGGCAGGATAATCGGTATATATCACCGTTCTTACAGAATATTCATACATAATATATAGAAATAAACTTGGATATAATCGTATCTATGTAAATATTGGAACACTTGTCAAATACCAATATATTTTACGATAAACACCAAGAGAAATATGCATACAAATATTTCCAGGGACAATACTCAACACTCATAGGCATAATTTTTATAAATAGCCATTCTTATTACCCTCAACTCTTACGCTACAATAATTTGCAACAATCTAAACAAACAGTTACCGAATAAAATAAAGATTGACGATATATACAGAACAGAGAACAAGCATTCGTAAGTCAGCGGCCAGGGTCTAGTCGTGAGGACAAGAAATAACTTTGTAAGAGATGTCTGCTCTATAATGTCCATGAAAGCATTTTTATCGACAAAGTAGATGATGATGGAACAACGAGAAAAGCATGTTAACGCAACGAATCGGGATGTTATGGTAATTAACGTTTTATAATAACATATAGCGTTTTTTCGGGGGGGTTATATTACATACACTCTGCATTAAAGGGGACTCACCGGGAGAAGGTATGTGTTTGCGTGGAGTGGCAGTGATAAAGAGGTTATCTGTCCTTACAAAGAACTACCAATCGCAGGTTATTTTCATATTTATGAAGTATTTGTACATGTGAATTGTAAATGTGTAAAACGCACACATCCACCTGTAAATAAACATTAGAAAATTGACACGTATATAAACGTGCATACATTGTTACTTCGTGCGCAGTTAAATGGCAGCTGTTTGTACACGTTATAAAAACGCTTACACAAAATACGATTTACATATACACACTGCATGTAACGTATTACGAGTTGGTGCATATGTGACCATGTGCACTCCGCCTGGTTACGTAACGAATATTCTAAAACGAGATAAAATTGAAAACGCAAAAGTCCATATAACAACAAAAATTAAATAAGAAAAAACATACGTGAATGAAAATGTAAAAATGATGACGAGGAAATGAATAAAAATTGGCATTGTTCCCTGTACGAAATGTAGATAAAAACTATATAAATCACACTCCAAAACTACGTAAAAAAGTGACAAAAAACAATTTATCATAACATATACACTAGCACTAAAAATAGAGAAAACGTTATTGCATTGTACAGTTTTAAAAATGTAATTCATGAAAAAAATATGAAGTGATCGCGCAAAAGTTATTGCGGTCTAAACTGCGTATTTATAAGCAGAGAATTGCTATTATATTGAAACTGTATTTTGCAAAAAAATTGTGGTATTGGTAGACATATAGACTCTAATTGTTTCGAAAAACAACTGTGGTTGTGAAAACTTTAATATGCAGTGGGGAAAGTCAAGAATTGTATAAAAAATTGAGTGATTGCTACTCTATGCCCTTAAGTCGGAGTGAATTAAAAATATGTTCAGAAATTGAAATCTACTTTTATTTATTAGTTTATATAAATGAACTATCGTGACGTAAAAAAGTTTCCTACCTCAAATGGTACAGTTTCTTCAAGTTTCGGACAGGTATTTTGAGATGTTTTTTTCCAATTTAAAACTGAAAAGTGATATTTTTGTTGCGAAGCATGCAAATCATCAGATGCAAATCGGCAGATGCAAATCAGAAATGCATTTTTGTGTTTTTCCTCCAAGTTGCGATGCAATAAATTAAATAAAACACATCTAAGAGTAAATGGGAATTACTAATCTAATAGTCACCGGAGAATCTTAAAAGTTAAAAGTAACAAAGTGATATTTACTTAGGGCGTAAACTACTCTCTTATTTCCTAAATTATTATCCAAGGCTCAAGCTAGTGAGCCAATATTTCTCAGATATACTGGTCCATAGAACTGGACAATCGTCAAGATTGTACGCTGTTCTACAGTTTTAATATGGGAAACTTTCTACTTGTCTAATTTATTAGAGTGGTTGGGGATTTCAGTTTTGGTGGCAAATAGAAATATTTCTATACATAGGAAAACAGGCGGGCGTTTATAATTACAAACCAATTAATGATGTTGTTAATCAGTAAAATTTTACGAAGTGGGCAACATCATTATTGTGATGTCAATACTTAACGAATTTGCACAGTTAAATATGGTCCCAAACGGGATATATTGGGTAAATTGTCATCACAAGAGAGCCGAATTTAAGGATTATTTAAAGCAAGCTTCCCTTGCTTTATTTTATTCTGCACCACTCCAGAAGGGACACTGGGCAAAATCGCACACGTCAAGGATGAAACTACTACTACTAAGCACAAATGTATGTTTTAAACTTGATATTTACTTTTAAAATACGAGACGTTTTTAAAGGATCTGTACCGAGATATCTGCGATTGTAGAGGGTGGATGTCTGAGTAAATTTGTAAAATAGAACAGGTACCTTTTGGAATAAGAGGTTAATAACTGACGATATTATAAATATAGGTTTTGTGTTTCCATTTTTATAACCGATCTTAAAAGTTAGTAACACGCAGGGATAACAGAGGTTCAAAAATTACTATGAGACGATATATCGTCGGGTTGTGCGGTGAGGTAAAAAAAAAACTCTGATTAGCTATGGCAAAAAGCTTATTGAGGGAACAGCCGATATGGATCGGAGAAGGTAAAAGCTACACCTAAAGAATAAAGCAACCCATTAAACATGCAACACATTAAACATGCAACCCATTAAACATGCAACACATTAAACATGCAACACATTAAACATGCAACACATTAAACATGCAACCCATTAAACATGCAACACATTAAACATGCAACCCATTAAACATGCAACACATTAAACATGCAACACATTAAACATGCAACACATTAAACATGCACCCCATTAAACATGCAACACATTAAACATGCAACCCATTAAACATGCAACACATTAAACATGCAACACATTAAACATGCAACACATTAAACATGTTAATGTCGAGGGTGTGTGATGAAAAAATGGTGGATTAATTTTCATGAATAGAAAGAAGGGATCATTAAAAATGGAAGCATATTCATACAAAAGGGTAAATAAGGAATCTTTATTATCGAAGTCGGAGAAAACGCTAGTTAATCAATACGAGATAAATGTAGCTGGAGATGTAAGAGTGGAAGTGTCGATTATAAAAAAAACTAACTAAAATTTACAATTTTAATAAGATTAATTGAATAAAATTTTACAAAAAATAATTACTGATCTCGCTGATGTCAGTTAATGAGAAGAAAGCCTGATCGTGTATTCTCAACACAACCAAGAAGGTGGTCGAAAAGTTACAAGTCCTGGTAGAACTAGCTTGAGATTAATTTGCAGGATATTTTATATTTCTACTGTATAGGAACTGATCATGTTGATTAATCCGTGAGAATATTGATACCATCATGGACCCCTTTTTAAAGGAACATTACATTATTAATACCTAAGCTCTTTTCTAAACAGAGAAGTATAGTGAAGTACAAAACTGTCAATGTTAAAATTATACCACATATGTTTAATAGAAAATATAGTAATTCTATTTCTCAATTGCAGAAGACAAAAAGTACGCTACGTTGTCACGTGTACTGATACAATTGTCCTTATTAATATTTTCTACTAGATAATCATCATTTATCAAGGAATTAAGACAACTAGAGGGCAAGCGTTGTTGTTTACCTCCGGACTGTTATTATAGACAGTAATGTTGTAAGAGTCTATATAGACAAATGAATTTGAATGTGATATCTGAGATCATTTATAAATATTAAGGAAATACTTTGGAACATGATGGATTCCTGAGGCACACCTGAATTGATACTTTGAGCGCCAGGCTTCTTCCGGTCCACTACTGTTGTCAACATATCGGAAAGAAAATATCTGATATTTGTGAACAAATTTCCATGTATTCATTATTAAAAAGAAAAATGTAAAATTCGGTAACCGATTGTAAACAATATATTTACAGGGATATTTTATCGTATATTTTAATTAATATCGATGATAATTTGAAGTTGATACGCATCGTAAAGATACTATGAAATAATCAGTATGTCGAAATGATTTTTTATTGATATAGATTATATTATGAGTGCGGTGTTTTGTGACGAGGATCAAAAATATGCATTAATTGCATTATTTTCTTATCTTGAGTGTTAAATTAGTGTAACGAAATTAAAATACAAAGCAAGATGTGAACGTAGGGCGAATAATAAAAAAATAATAAAAAATAATCTGAATGAACGTATTAAACACAGACAGATCAATCAAGGAATGTCTCTAATCATTTATGTGTTATCAAACAAAGTCAACGATGAGAATTCATACGCTCTTCTGATGAAGTAACTTAATATATACACGATTCTGATGATCACGGAAGAATAAATTGCCTAATATAAAGTGTTTCTCTTTTACCGGGTATACCTCATTTTAAATAGTTTGATTAAGGAGTAACGCATAGTATTTCGTTTGATTACATACTATACACCGATAGTAATTCACAGATAATACACTTTTTTAAGACGGATATATAGACAACTTAAACAAAGATGTAAACTATAAAACTGTAACCTGTTACAAACATCAACAAGCCATTAAGACGATTACTGAATAAACGTTTGTTCGGGAATGTAATTCTGTTTCATGCTGACGTAAAACTCCATTATAATAAGATGCTGGGCTAAAAATTCATGCCATAACGCAACTGGCATGGAATATTCCGAAAGAAATCGCGATGCTCAAGGTAAAATGAGATGCGAAACAACGTTTTGGGAATATTGAAATTGTAATTTACGGTCAGCATCAAATTTAATTAGAACATTGCTTAAAGCTTGCAGAGTTTTTATTTCTTTTGTTTTTAATTCTTTAACTTTCTTTTTGAATATTCACAGTTTTTTTTTTGTTCTGACATTTTGCTGCGAGGTCTTTGAATTTCTTTGAAAAGTTATACATTTGTTCTTACAAATCTGTCCTTCATATGGTTTCTCTCGTGAAACAACGCCTTTTTTACAATTTCGTATTTTATCTGGTTACCTTTTTCCATTTTCATTTCTTACTCCGTTTTATTTCAAAGGTTCCATATCTTTCTTATTTTTTTTTATCTTTCCTCATAGCGCTTATATTATTTTCTCTTTTTACACCTCCTATATTTTTCATATATTTTCATTTTTATGTCTCTTAATATTTTTATATATATATATATTATATTGTTAATGACCTTTACTTAGATTATTAATACTCATGTATTTCTTTTTTGTTTTCTTTGCCTTCCTTGGATGTATATGCTATCGGTTTATTATTGTTTTAATGTCTTTAGCTAACGTTTTCATTTTAATGTGTGTTTCGCTTTCAAATTAATTTATGAATTATTTTAATAACATTTCCTTTCTTTATAAACGTCTATAATGTCTTATATGTTTCTCTAGCCTTCTCTCTTATATCTTTACTTAGATTATGCATTTAAAACGCCATTGAGGTTTTTCTTTCATTTCATTTAATTTGATTTGATTAGAGTTATCAATACATATCTTTTATGCAGGCAGAGTTGCATGAAATATTTGGCAGCGTCCAAATTTATTTTGCAAAAGAAAAAAAGGTAATACATCTTATAATAAAAAGCGGGAAATCGTATCAATATTTTTAGTATTAATTGACTATTAATACAAGACTAATAATTACATAAGATATTATATTTATTTCTATTATCTTTCTTAATAAAAGTTCATAGAAATTGATAAGATTGCATTTTATTTATACTATGAATGGAACATTGGGACTTATTTTTAATTCATCTAACTGTTTATAAGAATTGTGTTTTATTTTCAATTTGGTTTATGTTAATGAATTGTTATGAAAACAAAAAATCGAAATAAAAGTAATTGCGTACATTATTTATTTCGTTTAATGTTTTTTATTATTATTTGTGTTTGCCTCAAACAATTCCGTTTACGTTCAGTTCAGTATTTATGATTATTATTTAATTCAATTTGTTTACCTCTGTTAGCCTTTCATTTTTTCATGGTTATACACATTTTCTTACGTTAAAATCCTCTTTTAATCGACCTTTATTCATGGTTCACTTGTTCTGTAGGACGCGTGCAATAACCGAGAACACGGTCCCGATATTACTCTTAGCATCGATGAATTTTAGTTTCCTTGAAAACCAGTTTTCGCTCCTTCAAAATGACACTAGTTGGGAACACTTGTCTAACACTGCTATGGTCATATTCAGCTATGAAGAAACTAGACTCTCCAATTACCATATTCAATCATCATCATCATCATCATCATCATCATCAGCATCATCATCAAGTGGTGCCCTGGTGTTTTCCATCCAGCTCTCTCTATCTCTCTCGAAGTATTCATGAATTCATAATTGCTAATCGTTTTTTTTTATGTTACCAGCGTATTTGACTCTAAATAATTTATGTTTCTCGCTATCGTCATCTGCTTCATCTACCCACGATCAAAACATGTAACATAAATGTTGCTGATACTGAATCTAACCGCATGAACCAAATGATGTCAGAATGCATTTTTTTTATTTTCCAAATCTCAAAATAGGAAAAGCGTAACGATATTGTATTTTGCGATGTAATATTTATAAGAAACAATTAAGTTTAATTAAATAAATTTTATGGTGTTTAAGTAAAGTAATAACATATAAGAAAAAAAATTACTTTAAATTATTAATAAAATTGTAATGTTGACAAATATATGAATTTAGATAAATGCGTTCATATGAGGAGATGAACATGTGCATAATTCTGAGTAATGAAATTAAGTATGAAAATTGGAGAGGAAATAAGGTATATTTAATTTACTGGTTTTGTCGTTCACTGATAAAAGAAAATTGACAATGAGAACTAAATTATGAGTAAACGATAAAGAAAAAATAAAAAGAAAGAAAAAGAAACACAAGGAGGAACTGACGATTAAGTGGAGGAAGAATGTCGGGGAAAAAGGTAGCAGAAAAATGCTAATCAGAAAATTTGAAAGAGAAGCAGAATATATAATGTGTTATATTAGTTTATTACGAACAACTCTAACGTATATATATTATTCCTTAATTGGAATTCATTTTTTTTTTGAGATGAGCATTATATGTTAATTTTTATTTTTATTTCGGACTATTAATCTCATCTTTATTAGATGTTGTTTTTGGATCTTTTTATTGGTTCACAACGTTTCGGCCAATTTCCTCTGGCCTTCGTCTGGTGTTAACCGCGACGGATAGGAACTTCGAATCTCCTAACTGCATTCTCAGCCATCACTGCCATCCGTAGTTGTTGTCGTCTCACCACATTTTTGACCAATTAACCTCTGGCACGCTTTGGGTGGGATTGAAACCGCTATCTTAAGACAATGTTCATCTGGAACCGTAGAGATTCAACGTCTCTATCAACTGCGCCACGGACCCCGAAGGGCGATCAAGATTGGATTCTTTGATCTTATAAATCCACGTTCCAGAGGAAGTTGGCCGAAACGTTGTGAACCAATAAAAAGATCCAAAAACAACAACTAATAAAGATGAGACTAATGGTCCGAAATAAAAATAAAAATTAACTGTAACGTGTTTTTTAGTTTGCTAGTGGCTTTTTGAAAAATTGATTATGATACTATATGTATCCTTATTTTCTTACACATTTTATTGTTTTTCTTACTTTCTTCTCCCCTTCAGTTTTATTAAATTAATATCTAACTTTTCTTTGTTTTTACACATGCACTTATTCTGTTTTATTGTTCGCCTGCTTGTCCGTTCGTCTGCTTTAACTTTTATAAATGAACACGGTTCGAATTTTTAAAAATTTGCATAAATATTAGTCAAGGCAAAAGTAAATATTGGCCAGAACTGATTTACAGGGATTTATCTGATTATCGACCTATGGACCAATATTGGGATAAAATCGCCCCAAAAATCGTTTGTTAGTGTGTTTTTCGCACTTCTCTACATAATCACTCTTTGAATGATTTTAAAATTTTGCACAAACATAAGTCATGATAAATGTATTTTTACTCGTAGATGGAGGACCCCGCCTGCTTAGTTTGTTGGCCGTATTGTTTGTTTCTCTCATACATTTTCTTTTTGATGAATTCATATGAAAGTTTCCTTAGATTTTTTTATCATTTTTTGCTAGTTTTCTTGTATTTGTAGATATGTAAGTCTTCATATAGTAATATATTCTTTTTTCTGTGATTTTCAATCCAGCACAATGTGTTATTTATTGTTTAAGAACTTTCATTTTGACATAACCCCTCTATCATTAATTACGCAATTTTCTCTAACCAAACCCCAAAATAAAATATTAGCCACGTAAGAATAAGCAGAGAGAAGAGTGCATCCGTCTTCGATGAAACAGGCGATTATTATATCGAAGAAGAAAAGCATAGCTCCCTCCAGAATTAAAGATTAATGACTTCCGCTATGTTGCAATCGCAATACAAGAAACAAAGCAGAAAAATATATTTCAATTTTATTTACATGTGCTGCACCGTAATTATTCCTTTGTTATATTCTGAAAAGTTGGCATCTGCATTTATCTTCATATTTATCACATACGATATCGTATCTGAAAATGTACAGCTCTCACACATAAATGTAACACACACACACACACACACATATATATATACATACATATATATATATATATATATATATATATATATATATATATATATATATATGAACACATGATTAATAAAATATGTTAAAAGACACCTTGAAAAAGAGTTAAAAACATATTTAATTTTTAAAAAGGAAACACAAGATAAGTGGATAGTCCTTAATCCGCGGAGTTTCGAAGAAATACTCTCCTTCTCATCAGAGTAAAATGCAGGATCAGATTTTGCATATAAAAGTATTTAATGAACCTACAAGTAAGTCACATATCTTACTTGGTTAAAAAAGGGTGAGGTAAGGGGAACAGGAGGCAAAAGAAAAATAATAAAAAGATTTCACATGAATGGACAGTCCTGTGAAAGGTAAAAATCCAAAAATGGTAAAATCCAAAACGGTCGAATTAAAAATTTCAATCCAATGGTTAAATTCCAAATGGTCCAAAATAATCCAAAAAGTAGAGTTCCTTGGAAAAAAGCGCAAATGGAATGAATTCCAAATCATTAAAAGAAAAGTACTGGAGAGAATATTTAAAAAAACCTCTGTCAAGGCTGGATGAATAAAAAAAAATTAAGGTTTAGAATTAAAATATATAAATATATATATATATATGTATATATATATATATATATATATATATATATATATATATATATATATAAGTACTTATATTTATACAGCATGTACCCTGGATGGATTTCCTAATAAGATTCCTTGTTATTTCTGCCCTAGTTACCAGAGGTTAATTGGTTAAGTAGCAAACGTAACACAACGTGTAAAGACTAAAAAAATTACACCCGGTAAAACCTATTCCATGCAACAACCTTCACAGTAATTCAACGTGGAAAAAGTACGTGTCGCGTAAACGGCATGCACCGTTGCAAAAAATATACCTCGCCATACTTAGATATTTAGCAATGATGAAGTAAATACTGAAAATACAATATTATATCAGTTCATAAAATTTTATCTAGACACATTAAATAATATATTATATATGTATATATATACATGTATGTATATATATGTATATATATATATATATATATATATATATATATATATATATATATATATATATATATATATATATATATATATATATATTGATCTTGAAAATAAAAGTCTCGCTATACATAATTGTGAGAAAGAAGAGTCTTAAATTTATTAGGTTTGATGAAAATTATCCTGATGGATATGTACAATATTTTTTCGAACCTGTTAATATTTAGAATAAAACAAGTTTTAATTCAATTCTTTTCTAATCTATCTATCTATCTATCTATCTCTCTATCTCTCTCTGTATATATATATATATATATATATATATTTACATATATTTGTGTGTATATATATATGTATCCATAGATAGATACATAGATAGATAGATAGATAGATAGATAGATAGATAAATATAGATAGTATTTATTTATTTATTGTTAAGCTTTAGCGAGGCAGAAAACATGTTAATAACTTTATCACTGTTCAGATGTCATTTAATAACTGTTACCTTATTCGTTTTTATTGCTAGATTTATCATGAAAAAGTGCAGAAAATAATCAAGCAATGTAAGTAAAGAAATAATTATAGCACCCCCCATGAAATAAATAATTATTAGAAGATGAATATAACAAAGAGTTATAAAGGCAAAGGTATTATTTTAAAATCAGACTGCAAATTTTTAATTACTGCGTGTTTGAAATATGTGAAAAAAAATACGTGACTGAAAATCAGTTATATTTTCATGTTGCATGTAAATATAAAACAGTCTAACACGTCTGAGTATTTTTTTAAGAACATTTCATTAACACATTTATATTATAAAGGTTACCTTTTTTGTTTTAATGTTCAAATACAGACGGTTTGAATAAAATTCCATTTTTTATATTTGCTTAAAGATGCTACATTATATACATTGTTGGTAATTTGTACATGTACATAAATGGAAGCCATATTTTTTAATAGGGAAGTGCTAGAATTTAAGTTTTCTTTTTAACTGCCGAATACACTTAAATAATCACACAAAAAGTCTTCTTCTCCAGCTGCTACTGTAAAACATCGACAATCCTTTTTCCCTTATTGTTTATACGTTCATAGAAAATACGGATTTCTCTCTTTCCACTAACACGCGAATTAACCGTACTTTTAACCGACTCCCAATCAACAACCATCTTCTCATCAATAAAAGAAATAACCGCTTTTTATATGCTAAAATTCAACAGTATCTTAATTTGCAAATATCACATTTCGTCCTCTATAGGTCGGGTTTCGAGTTTGAGTGTCGGTTACTTTTCACAGTACACACACGCCACGCTTACACACTTGTTTCAATGACAGTTGTTACAGAATGAGGAGATTTTCACACTAGCATCAGACAGCTGATAATTAAAGAACAAATTTTAAACTGAAAATAAATTGCATACCCATAAGTTTGGTAGTTCAACTTACCAACATATTGATCCAGATTTACTAAGAAAAACATATTCACGTTGTAGAGAATAGGAACGACCATTAAGACGGGACACACAAAAGAGTGACACCGTCGTCTGATTAGTAGTATATATAGAGCACGCACGCACGCACCGGACAAAGAACGACGACTACGACGATAGTCGACTCGGAAACCTTACATGGCGCTACGAACATGATTTATTTTTCAACATAATTTCTTTTGCACGATTTTTGGAGTATAATGGCGCCAGGACAACACGAGGACGGCCAATACATGCAGTTGATTCAACAAATAATAAATCTGCAAAGAGAAAACAATGAGCTTAGCGGAGGGAGTGCCTCGAATCGGTCTAACACTAAGAAACCAGACCGGCCACGTATCGAACATGGATTCACCGATGCGGACTGGGCGCTTTTCATCGACTCGTGGGCCCGATACAAACAAATGTGCGGCCTTACCGACCCAGTGGAAATCCGCAATGAACTAAGGACAGCCTGCTCAAATGAGGTAAATAAACTTTTATTTGACTTAGTTGGGCCTGAAACCCTCAATTCTGTCATAGAGGAACAACTCTTGAGGCATATACAGTTCATTGCGGTGAAAGGTCTACACCCGGAGGTGCATAGACATAAATTTCATAACATCAGACAACAGACGGGGGAGGGACCCGCACAGTTCTTGGCAAAGCTTCGGTCCCAGGCACGGTTTTGCAATTTCACGGTTCTGTGCCCCAACGAGAACTGCCGGCAAGCCGTAAACTATTCGGAGGACATGGTAGCTGGCCAACTCGTAGCCGGTCTGGCAAATGCGGAGTACAAGTGTAAATTGCTGGCCGAAGCAAATATTTGAACCACTGTGGAGCAGAAGCTTCACAGGCTGGTTAGTTTAGAAACTACAGAGACGTCTGCTCCTCAGTTGCAACGAGGCTCAGAGGGACACTCGACTTTTGGCCTACTAACAACAAAGAAAAAACCATCTCGGAAGGAGCAGCCGCTCAAAACCCCTCAGAATAGTCCTTGTGAAGGGTGTGGGAGAACCTCACACCCCAGTGGGTTAAAAGGGCGGAAGAACTGCCCGGCGAGGGGGCTAAAATGTTTTAATTGTGGCGTCACAGGCCACTTACAAAGAGTGTGCCGGAAACAGGAGAGGTCGACGGCGGAGTCAACAAACGATGCCACACGTCAATCGAATATTTTCGGCAGCAGAATGGAGGGGGCACCGGCATGTTATAATCAAAAAGGTAGAATAGCAGCAGTGCCACACCTTGCATGGAGCAGTGGTGGGTTCAGGAGAAGTCCCCCTGAGCCACCACCCTCATTAATGGTCGATGTGTCCCTGATACTAGAGTCCTAGGCTAAATTCGGGTGCGCTTTGGATAAGGGAGTAAGCCGTCGAAAACACCGCATCCAGGCCATTGCAGATACCGGTGCCCAGACGTGTTCGAGTGGCCCAGAAATATTGAAAATATTAGGGTGCACCAGCAGGATCCTGATACCTACCACCCACAGGATACGGGGAATCACAGACGAACCCCTAGATATTAAGGGGGTGGTCCTGACTCAGATTAAGCTCGGTCAGAATGAAACGCGACAAGTGGTCTACGTTTCAGAAAACACGTCAGGATTCTACTTGTCAGAATCGGCCCTCAAAGACCTAGGAGTAATCAATCGCGACTTCCCGCATCGAGTATCAAAGGCCGATTTATCAGCTTCAGAAAGTGGGACAGCACCGTGTGGATGTCCGAAAAGAGAATCCGTCCCGGACAAGCCAGCGAGGATCCCGTTTACCCCCACTGGAGTTAATAGGGAACGGTTAGAGAAGTGGTTACGTGAACACTTTAAGTCCAGCGCATTCAACACCTGCCCCCATCAATCGTTACAAGTCATGGTAGGGAGGCCGCTGGATATAACTTTTACCCCGGGGGCAAAACCATCGGCCATACACACACCCATTCCAGTAGCCTCATCACTGGAAGAAAAGGGTAAAGGATGATTTGGATCGAGATGTTGCGTTGGGTATTATCGAACCGGTACCAGCAGGCACACCTACGATCTGGTGTTCGAGGATGGTAGTCGCTCCAAAGAAAGACGGGGCACCAAGAAGGACGGTAGACCTACAAACATTGAATGCAGCAACGATGAGAGAGACTCATCACACACCGTCCCCTTTTAATCAGGTGTCCGTGGTGCCTGCCCAAACCAAAAAGACTGTCTTGGACGCATGGAATGGGTACCATAGTCTGCCACTCTCCCCAAAAGCCTGGGACGCGACCACGTTCATAACGGAATGGGGTCGTTATCGGTATCTCAGGGCTCCCCAGGGTTTTCACGCATCCGGGGACGGGTATACGCGCCGGTTCGATGACATCACAGTTGACATACCTCGAAAGACCCGGTGTATAGACGACACACTCCTATGGGACAGGTCCTTAGAATTGGCTTTCTGGCATATTGTGGACTATATTACCCATTGTGGTAAAAGTGGGATAGTCTTTAACCCTGACAAATTTCAATTTGCTGACGATGAAGTTGAATTTGCCGGCTTTGTGATAACCTCGGACGGCGTGAAGCCAACTAAAAAAATGACGGAGGTTATTCTCAATTTCCCGACCCCAACGAGCATTACTGGTATCAGGTCCTGGTTTGGTTTAGTTAACCAGGTGTCGTATACATTTGCACAGGCCGATAAAATGGCCCCTTTTCGAGAGTTGCTGCGGACAAAGAACCGTAAATTTTACTGGGATGACACATTGAATAGACTTTTCGAAGAGTCGAAGTTGAATATCGTTCAGAAAATCGAAGAAGGGGTGAAAACCTTCGATATGAACAGAGCGACCTGCCTTTCAACCGACTTCAGTAAGGTTGGCATTGGGTATTTTCTGTTCCAGAAGCATTGCCAATGCCCAACGGAATTAGGTCCCAACTGTGGTAAGGACCACTGGAAGATGATTTTGGGCGGGTCTCGCTTCACGAAAGATGCAGAATCTCGTTATTCCCCTATAGAGGGGGAGGCTCTAGCGCTGATTTATGGCTTGGAGTCTTGTAGGATGTTCATCCTGGGATCCCCAGACCTATTAGTCACCGTGGACCACCAGCCCCTAGTGAAAATTTTCTCGGATCAGATCCTGGAGAATATAAAAAATCCCCGCCTGTTCTCATTCAAGGAGCAGTCGTTGATGTACAGGTTCCAGATTAGGCATGCTCCTGGGAAACTCAACGCAGCACCGGACTGCACATCCCAATACCCGGCGCCGTCAAGACACAGCAGACTAAAGGGCACTGACACTTCCCAGCAAATCGAGGGGAGTATACAAGCATCCATCATAGCTGCATACGTACATGACCCCAAGTTCCGAGCGATAATCTGGGATAGAATAGTCGCAGCTGCAGCCACCGATGAGGAGTGCCGAACGTCATACATTCAAGACGGGTCCCCAAGGTCACGCTACGAACTACCACCAGAAATCCGGCAATTCTAGCCGATGGCAGACCAACTATATTGTCTGGAAGGGGTACCCATAAAAGGGGACAAAATTTTGATACCAAAACGGCTTAGAGCCGAGGTGTTAGAGGCATTACACTCCGCCCATCAAGGGGCGAATGGTATGTTGGCTAACGCCAGACAACGGTTATTTTGGCCTGGTGTAGACGCCAGCATCCGACAAACAAGGGCGCAATGTCGGAGTTGCAATTCGATCGCCCCATCCAAGCCTAGGGAACCACTAATGCCACCCATAAACCCGGAATTCCCATTTCAAAAGACAGTCACTGACTTGCTAGATATGCACGGGAAAAGTTACATGGTATACGCGGACCGATATACTGGTTGGATTGAGGTCGCACCACTAACATCAGGAAGGGCTGCAGCGGTGTGTAACGCCCTGAGGGTTTGGTTTTGCGATGATGACTCATAGGAATACGCCCAGTGAGGACATTGGATTGTCGCCGGCGGAAATACTATATGGTCGAACAGTAAGAGGCCATCTCCCAGCACTTCGCAAAAAAATACTGCATCCACAAGCGTTTGCGGAGACCAGAGATTTGAGAGAGAGAGGGTGATGGCGAAAAGGCACGTACTTAACAAAGAACAGTACGACATACCCAGCCGCCCCCTCCAACAGCTCCGAGTCGGCGAGTCTGTGCAGGTGCAGAATCAGGAGGGACCAAATCCACGACGATGGGCGAAAACTGGGAGAGTCGTCGAGACAATGGGTAACAGGCAGTACAGGATACGGTTGGATGGTAGCGGCAGGATCACATTACGCAATCGCCGTTTCCTCAGGAAAATCAAACCGGTCATGGATACGCCGGAGTATCCACCCACTCAACAACCCCATCAACCACCTCTCCAAACACCAAGAAGGGAGGACAGCAAACCACCGTGCAACATGCATGAGATGATGGAGGTGGAAGAAGCTGATTGTGACACATCAGAAACAGATATGGAGGTGGACCAAGATCCGATCAACCACAAGCCAATGCAGACGAGTCCGGTCCCACGACGCAGCATGAGGGTAACACGAGCACCAAGGCCACTTTCCCCTAAAATGCAAGGACTAACTCACTACTACACGGAATTCTCCAGTCACAGGACTACAAAACGACGGTAGTGGGGTCACATGGTGGGGGGAGGGCATGTAGAGAATAGGAACGACCATTAAGACGGGACACACAAAAGAGTGACACCGTCGTCTGATTAGTAGTATATAGAGAGCAAGCACGCACGCACCGGACAAAGACCGACGACTACGACGATAGTCGACTCGGAAACCTTACACACGTAATAAATAATAAACGGGCAGCGATTACAGCTTCAAGCGCTCCGAACTACTAGAGAAGAACGTACTAGAAAACGCTTCGATTTAATTAAATAAAGTAAGCATTAAACAATCAAGAACACACCTGACATAAAACTTAAACCAAACAAAATCTTAGCCGAAATCTATTCAGTTTTCGTTTCAAAAGTATGACAAACATATCGTAAATATTCGTTTCCATGGAAATTGTCGATATTTATTTTTTCTGATCCGAATATAATTTATCTAAATAAAATCATGTTCATCTCTTTGATTAAAAACAGATATATTTCTCTGAGTGTTTTTTTATACAGTGATCACCACTTATCAAGGCCCGGAAGCCACTCAGGGATGAGGGTTATTGCAAGTACATAACGTAAGTGTGGAGATTTGATGAAGTGTTTACTTAAGGGGGCGGTTCATTAGGAATTTGTTAACGTTGGACTTGAAGACATCTAGGCTGTAGTCCGGAGGGAAGCAGGCAGACGGAACAGAGTTCCACAGGCGTGCACTTCTAAGAAAGAAGCTTTGTTCATGGAATCTACGTTTTGATTTAGGCACAGATAAAGGGTGGGGGAAATTTTTCGCAGTGGATTAAGTTAGACGGGCGTTTTTCGTAAAAGATTGGCGAGGGGGGAACAGAGATTAGAGTTCAGACGAGCACTTGCCATGGAAATAACGATAAAACAAGGATAGGCTCGCAACGTCTCTTCTGTGGGAGAGAGGTGGCAGGGTAGAGAAAAGGGCATCCCCCACTAAGCCACGAAGTCTATTTTGTACTCTGTCAAGGCAGGATAGATATTTTTAGCAGCTCCTGCCCAGATATGGCAACAGTATTCATTCTTTGGACGTACTTGTCTTTTATATAGCTAGAGAATTGCATCAGTAGTGAGATAACTTCCGGAGCGGTAGAAGGATCCCACCATCTTTCTAGCGACCTTGCCAACAGACTTGATGTACATGTTCCATTTCAGATCACGAGTAAAGGTCAAACCCAGAAGCTTGTCAAAACACGGGGCCTCACCCAGACGAGAGCCATCCATCACAATTGAACAAGCTGGGGATCAGAGCGTTGATGATGTTAGGATAGGAGTTTGGTTTTGGATGCATTAAAGGTAACCAGCAACGTCATTCCTCACTGAACCACGCGCTCGAGATCAGAGGAGAGAGAATCAGAGAGAACTTTGTCATTTACAGCCTTTGATGTGTTGCCGTAGATGGTCGTGTCATCAGCATAGATGTCAACTAATGACTTAAGTATGTGTTTAGGGAGGTCATTGATGTAGATCAGGAAGAGAGTTCGGCCCAGGATTGACCCCTGAGGGACTCCAGCATTTATATTGCAGGCCTCCGATTTTTGTCTATCGACCACTACTCTTATGAGCCTATCGGAGAGAAATGATTTAATGATTGAGAAAACATTTCCAGTTATAGCTAGCTGGAAATCTTTTGAAGAAGACATTTATGCCCTACCTTGTCGAAGGCCTTTGATATGTCAAGAGCAATTGCCCTAGAAAGGAAGTCTTTGGCACAATATTCACTAATCCTGTGGGATATACCCGTCAGCACATCTGCGGTAGATCTTGCAGAGTCACTAAGAAGGTTGTTTCTGCTGATGTAGTTCAATATTTCTCTATTTAATATGGATTCCAGCAACTTACTCATAACACACAGGAGATTATTGGTCTGTACTGAGAGGGAGATGACTTATCACCTGAATTCTTTAATACAAGGCAAACTGATGAGGTCTTCCAGGCAGTCGGAAAGCACGTCTCCTTAAGGCAGCGCTTAAACAGTTTCGTAAGTATGGGAGCGAGTTCTGGTTGAAGTTTTTTTAACACTATAATTGGGATGCCGTCAGTGCCAGTTGCTTTACTGGAATCAAGGTTCTTGATAAGCTTGGCGACCCCATGCACGGATATTTGTATGTTATCTAGCTTTTTCTGTGTCATAGGAGGAAATATGGGGAGTTGACGGGCTTCGTCGCATAGGGTAGAATTAGCTGCAAAGTTCTTTGCAAATAGTTTGGCCTTGTCTGACGCTGACGAGATGACCTCTGGTCCATTGATAATAGCTGGAATAGAACGCACACTTCTGTTCAGGATCCTATTTGTCATTTGCAAAAACTGGTGGGAACCAAGCCGCTGATTAGCTTCCTTGGATTAAACAGACTGGGCATATAGTTCTCTTGCATTTTTTATTACTCTTTTACAGTGGTTGCTGGCAGTCCTGAAAGCAGCTTTAGTCTCAGTCAGTGCATCTATTACGTTGGTAGCTATGGAAAAAGTGGTTTCTGTGCGCGATAGCAGCAGCACATTCTGGGGAGAACCACTGCTGGCTGTTAGGTTTTTCTTGGAATTTTTTAAATGGTATGAATTGGTCTATGCCTACTCTTTACTATTCGGTCAGATCTGATACTATAGAGGACACTTCCTTTTTAAACATGGAATTCAGATGTAAATCAGATATGAATGTACGGAACATATCCCAGTCAGCCATAGAGTATCGGTATACAGTAAGGTGAAGGGGTACGTCAGGGGACTTATTACATTTCGTTCTTATCTTAACTGATACGACGGAGTGGTCGGAGGATCCTAGAGGAGAATGAACGGAACATGAACATAGCTCAGGGGAAGTTGAGAGAAAAAGGTCTAGGAGGCTTACATATTGACCGGGTGTATCGGGCACACGGGTGGGTTCACGAGCAATCTGAGTGAGGTCATAAGCAATGGAAAAAAACATGACAAAACCTCCCCTCATCGTCTGGCTTTATTTGAATGGGTTAGCCATTTCACGTTATGGACGTTGAAGTCATCACAGATGTGCATGTTAGCCGAGGGATGTGCAGACAGGATGTGGTCTATTTTGTCAGATATGCTCTTAAAGATAGTAACCCCGCTGTTGTGGGGCCGATAGAGGGCAAATATAAATGCAGTGGTGTTAGCAAATTCAACCCTGAAGGACATATAGGGTAAGTTAGGATCTTCTCTAGAGATATCCCTGCCACACAGGAAGCCATCCTTTATGTAGGCACATATTATATGCATATGGCGATCCTGGAGGTCAGATTAAGCTGTTAAGTTAGAGTATCCCTTAATTATGAATCCATTTAGGGAAGTGGTCCGCCCTATTCCAGTTTCACTTAGAAATAGTGTGTTCGGTTTCGTCTCCTGTAATTGGGTTTCAACCTCTGGAAGGTTGGAACGTAGACCCCTGATGTTTGAGAAGGAGACCTGGTAGTAGGTGTCTACGTTAGAAGATGGGGTTCTAGGTTTAATCGAGTTTTTAGTGTGGACATATTTCATGTTGCTGCTTTGGGATTGTGGAATAGGCCGGCATACTTGGTTAGAGTAGTACAGAGAGGGAAAGTAAGAAAGAAAAAGACAGCATTTTTTTTGTTGGACACGAAAAGGTAAAGCCGTAACAATTACCCACTTGTATGGCATCGAGAGGCCCCACCAGAGACTAGTGCATGGTCCAGATCCACTAACCAAATGGCAATACAGCAGTCCTAGTACTTTGCGCCTGCTGATAGGACAGCCTCCTTAGTGGTTAAACCAAGGTTCGGGTCCCTGACTATCAGACGGATAACGTCAGCCAAGACAAAACGTTTACCTCCAGCACCCTTACGAGTGACATTGCCACAAGGACAGACAGAGACAGAAATATTTCCGACATCACAGACTACTGTTAACCAAGTACTACCGACCTTTAAGCAGCTTTTTCTTCACCCTTTTTAAGAAAAAATCACTCAGTGAATTAGGACTGAGGGCCAAAAAAGGAGAAGCGAGAGTTACTGGAGCTGCCGATAACACATCCGCTGTATTATCTACTCTCCATTAAAAAGGGGGGAGGGGAATAGGTACTAGTGACTTATTTATATCTTAGTAGTAAGTTCGGTGCTAAGTAAACAATTCATGACACTTTTGATGATAATCTCCCCTCCCATATTAATGGGTGGAAGTTTGTCGTTATCCATCGAGTTTGAATCATTGGAGTTTCACCTTATAATTTTATTAAAATCCAATAATTAAATGTTATATATGTGTGTGGGGGGTAGAGAGAGATAGAACGGACGAGAGATACACAAGTAGTATATTAAAATGCTCATACCGTTGATTCTATTGGCCAAAATGCAAAGTTTCCTGCTTTTTTAAAACTATAATACTAATCTATCGTAAAAGTTTTATAATAATTGGTTTTCAAACTAAGAAAGTATCCAAATTCCGATATATTGTGGCCTAGCACTCAAGCTCTTGTTTTGCTACTTCTGTTGTCTTCCACGTGTCCTTGCAATGCTATTTATATATGCTGATTATGATATCTACCAGTGTAGTCGATTTGTTGAAGAAAATAGTTGTCGGACATGTAGAAAATATTGATTTGTTATGCCAATGCGTACATTTTACATAAAATTTTCGATTACTGCTCATAATATTATTGTAACAAGTGTACATAGAAAATGTAAGATATGCCTTCTTTGTATGGGGAAAATATATATTAAAACCAAGTAAATATTTGTGTTCTAAAAGGGCATTAGGTAAATTATTTTATTCTCTAAAATTATTCAAAATACAGAAGGTCTGTGTGCATTTTATTGTAAGAAACGCAACTAAAATAGAGGTACATTAATGTTTGCTACAGCGTATTGGGAATTGTTTAAAAAACGAAATTACATGTGTCGAGAGCAGGCGATGTTTGGAAAGTTTCGGAAGAAAACACAGGTGAAACACTGCATGGCCAATGTCAGTAACAATCAGAAAGCAATTTGTCAAATCCACAAACCGTAAAAGCAGATGCAGCGTTAATGTCAGGCTGTGAATAGGTAACACATGTAGTAGTTAATCTCTCTTGTACATATTCGGTCTATTCACCGACACAAGTTTAACTAGGAAATGATCATTGTTCAGAATATTTCCGATACACGCATTCGTTTTATATTGTACACGTACATTTTCTCACGTACAATAGAACATAACACCCACTCACACACAAACACGTACACAACACACACAAACGTACACAAGTACCTCGACAGTTAGTAGTAGCTCCCTGAATGTATATATATATATATATATATATATATATATATATATATATATATATATATATATATATATATATATATATATATATAACCAAGAGTGCGTGTACGTTCGTGTGTGTGGTGTACGTGTGTGTATCAGTAGGTGTTATGTTCTATTGTACGGGAAAAAACGTGCGTGGGCAATGTAATATACACACGCATGCATACATACATATATATATATATATATATATATATATATATATATATATCATTATTAATATATATATATGTTTCTAAATATATATAACTATACGTGGATATATAATTTTTTTATTAATGTATATATATGTAGGCATATGTATATATATATATATATATATATATATATATATATATATATATATATATATAGTTTCCGAAACACGTATCATTCTTTTCCTTCTTGGTAATTTCAATGACAATCAGTGCGATAAATGAATTAAAGATAATATGTCCATGTCATCAAACTATTAGAACATTATTATACAAAGAATTTTAGAAATATTCAAACGCATAATTAATATATCAATAGATTTTACGTTGTGTGCTATTATTGTGATTTTGAATATTTGATCAGGATTTACAAATAGATACAACTTTGTTCGTGCTATGCTGTCCTTACTTACCGTAGTACATAGAAACCTTAGCCAATCGAAGGCAGTGCTTACTAATTATTCAAGTGCTTTCTCTTAAGTATTAAAATGTTTCTCTATTTCAATTTGTTTTCAGTAGGGGATCCTGTTCTGTCGGTTATACATTCAAGATTACTCCTGGAGAGATTCCATTTCTTTCGTAATTAATATGTGCTGGACTATGATTATTATAAATAGGTGTGTTAGGATTTGAAATGTGTTTATTTCGAATTTTGAAGCTTCTTTATTATTTAGAATATATTACCCATGTTGGTAAACATTGATTCATCTTATAACAGCAAGTGCCATTAAAAAAAGACTAATGCAATGATACGATGTAAGACTATTTGTGCGAAGTAAAAGCCTTCCAAATTAATTTAAGTTGTACTGCTGAGCCAATATATTATGAAAATATAGATCGGGTTTTGTCTAATTCACAATCTTTATAAAAATGGCTATCAATATTTTGGATAGATTGAAATAGTCATTCATATCAGTGCCTGCATATTATATTTGTTTAAATATGACATATAATAAATTCTCATGTTATTGATTTTTCTGTCCTGAAATTTACAGTGTTATTTCATTATAAACGTAAAATTGATTGTATATATTATCATTATATAATTATATAATAGTGACTTCACAACTATTAAAGGCAATATACGTTACACACACGCGGGGAAAGCAAATACATCCGCAAGTGGTTTCAATAACATAAAAGAAAAGTCAATATATATATATATATATATATATATATATATATATATATATATATACACATATACATATATGTTTTCGTTTACGCAACACAGCATGCGTTTGTACTGAATACACATGCTTTACATACTAAAATGCTACTACAAAAATACAACATGAATATCAAATATATTAAAAGATCTCATTTCTGTATAAAAAAACTGAACGCGATACAATAACTCTATTGCACAATGCTGAAGAACTATGGGTATATATTTTGAATCCTGACATATAATATAAGTATTAAACTATATGTATATGTTGATTATATAACTTCTTGATTCACATTATTACATAATCCTTCAGGACGTTTATATGCGATTTTCACTGTATTCAGGATTAAAACTCTAATGCAGTGTGTATGTTACAATTGAATAAGGGCATCTGTATCAATCATTCTGTTCAGTTTATTCGGATAGTTTTCTTTATGCGTTAAGATGGCTTCAGATATTACGACGTTTATACCATCACAATATTAAGTTGTCATTTACAATATAAAGAGTTGCATCATTCTTATATTCATATAGCTTACTAATTCTCATTTAAATAAGCCTCATATTTCAAGGAAAGTATTAGCCTTCAATCATAGAGATTTGTAAGGTGTAGCTTGTTTAATAGTGAACATTTTCATTTATTATCTATGTCTTCGTATTTATTCAGCTAAATATGCTCGTTTCTCCTTACTATGCACATTTTCTTTATCTGTAAACATTTATGTGGTTTCGGAATCTGTCTTAACATTGAAAACCAATATATATATATATATATATATATATATATATATATATATATATATATATATATATATATATATAATATACGTTATAATCGCGTTTACACACCGGTTCTCCTCGGAAGAAAAGATGTTAAGCAACGTTGAGCTTGGTTACTACCAGATGGATGACTATCACGGAATTTTAGGCGCTGCATGTGCTATCCCCTTATCCCGGCATTTTTCTCCAGTCGTCCTGTACATACATTTCACTCGCACTGGTATTTAACAATGTCGATTAAGGGGAGTTGTTGTTGGACATTGAGCGCCTCCTATCACAAAACTTTCATGCGCAGGCATATATACGTGCGCATCTATTGTCTGTCAATAACTGTAGGATCCTATATATATATACATATATATATATATATATATATATATATATATAAATAAATAAATATATTTGTATATATATATATATGTATATATATATATATATATATATATATATATATATATATATATAATATACTATAATATAAAGCTGAACGTCCTCGTTTGTGTCTGGTCATAAATAGGCTCAAATATGGTTGACTATTATAGAAAACAGATCACATATAATGATAGAAGATGTATCGAGACACATGGATTGCTATGTTTGATCTGGCATAATAATAATTCATTAAAATTGTGGGGTCTGTTCGCGCCTGGTCCACACAATATGGAAAAAATAAAAATTAAAAAAAACAACGTTTACAAGTGTTTTTGATATAGATGTACATAAATATACTTTGATAAGTATGTGTTTACTTAAATATTGATGGTATAATAAAATTGCGGCGTCTTCGTTCGCGCTTGACCTCCATAGAATGGAAATAGGCACAAACCTTAATAAAGACTTTTCATATCTATCTGCGTAAGTATACTTTGATAATAATGTTTTAGTTTGAAGAAGTGTGGTATAATAAAATGATGGGGTGTTCGTTCGCGCCTGACCTCCATAGGATGGAAATATGCCACAAAGTTTAACAAGGTTTTTAATATAGACCCACAAAATAATGTGATAAGTGTTTCAGTGTGAACAGGTATAATATAATAAATTACTGGGGTTATCTATTTTATTTTTACTTTCATCATATTTTGCTTTGGTTTTCCCACCCCAAAATTAGAAGCTATTTCTTTACAATTCTTCCTTTTCATAACCTATTATACTTTCATAAATCAGAGTCAATTTTCTGTAAGCTGTTATTGAACCCAGCCAACGACGGGTATTTTGATGTTATATATATATATATATATATATATATATATATATATATATATATATATATATATATATATATGTATATGTATATATATGTATATATATATGTTTACGATATGTTAACAAATGTTAGTTAATTCGAAACAAGACACGCAGCGCAATCGATCTAACAGGCTAAATTACCTTCTAGATTCATATGCTGTCAAGTGAAGTTTCGAATCAATAATCGATTTAAGACTGTGTATTCTGATAACAAATAAATCAATATAGCTGCCATCCTCTTAAATTCAGTCACTGTTATTAATTCACGATCTGTCATATTATTAATCACCAGTTGATTTCAGATGAGTGCTTTTCCGAAATGCACACCTGCAGTCCAAAGCTGATTGAATTTTCTGCACTTAAAACGATCAGAAGATGAAATTGGTACAAGCTATTACAACATATTTATATTAATATGAGTATATCTATATTAATTTATTCTTTTACACAAAAATATACACTAATATACACTTTTATTTTTATACTTTCTGTAAATATAAACGTTTTTCAAGAAAGAACATATTGCTAGGTGGATAATTTAGTCAGATACTTTTTAGGATACACAGATTTTCATATATTCTGACGATTATCCTGAAAATTGTTCCCTATCTAGGATTGGTGGAAGTAGAACACCTAGTAATCTATGACATTCAAACATAATAAATAAAAACAAAACTGTGAGCAAACAAACATAAGAATAAGCATTTTTAATTTATATGTACAGAAACTTAGTCTCATAAATTATAAACCTATACTTATATTTTTATCAGGCTTTTTAATTGAACCCTTTTTACATAATAAAAGCAGCACAATTAGAATGTATGTGTTATTTTTTGTTGGGATTCTTTTAGATAAGAAATTGGTGTTTTTATTTATTTATTTCTGGGCATTTATCCTCATGAACATGTTGGTTCACCGTCCTTCAGCCAACTCATCTTCTGCCGTTTTAAGGAGATTCATAGTGACGGGATATGATAGTTGAGTATTATAACAGTATGCCCAGTAATTGCTGCCTATTATAGATTTATTTTTGTTTTAAGATGATTAATAAGCGCTATCTTCAGACAATATTCACCTTGAATCGTAGAGAACCAAGGGCACTATTCATTGCAACAGCATCTATGAAGATGAGTATAAAAGTCTTCAGATAAATCAGTAGAATGTACTTTTTAAAACAAATAATAATGCATGTAAAGTACAGTATTTAATATGATTATAAAGTTGAGTATTAATTGAATAATATTTAATCTTATAACACAATTTCAGGGGGGTGTTACAAGCTGAGTTACATATATGAATACGCGAAAAATCACAAATATTTACATATATATATATATATATATATATGCATGTATGTATACATATACATGTATATCTGTTTCGATATTAATATATTAATGTATCTCTCTCTCTCTCTCTCTCTATATATATATATATATATATACATGTAGAGAGAGAATGAGACAGACTAGAGAGAGTGATTGCGCCGTATGTGATCAAAAAGGACTGTAAATCACATTGTTATAAGCTGGAAATATGCATTCCTTACCTGTAACTTCCATCGCCCTCCTCAACGTATTTGTTGGGTGAGACCCTGACATCAACACGTGTTATTGACGTTCGTCAAAAGCAGTCATGCTACACTAAATTTTTCTCTGCTAAAAAAGTTAAACTCTCCAAAGTCATAGGCTTCTCGTAAAGGTTTAACAATTAAGCTGACGTAAACACAATAAAATATAAGGTATTCAATGTCAGGTTGGATATGTGAGTTCCGGACGTTTATGAATGGCCACCTGACAGCCTTCTGCAAAGCAGAATAAGAATTGCGGTGCTTTTTGCGAGAAAAAGGTGCCATCTCTACTGTGCTAGGAAATTACTTACACCTGAAAGTATCATGTACCTCTACTAGGCTACCATTACCCGATGTATGGAGATGTGTTGTCACATTTGGGCTAGTGCATATATTTCTAGGCTCTCCCTCCCGGACAGGGTTTAAAAAAAAACGTTGCCAACTTGATAGGTCCTGAACGTTCATCTAAGCTTGAACAGCTGTCCCATTGACGAAATATTGCATCCCTCTCCCTTTTCTAAAATTCTTCTAACGAACTACAAGCCCTTTAATCCCCTCGACATAAATACCCCCGACAAACCCAACAAGTAACGGAACCCCACCCCTACACAGTAGAGAACCCTAGATGTAAGACGGGCTTCTACTCAAATAGTTTCTTCCCTGAACTTCTAGATTTTGAAACTCCTTTACGGCTTTCTTTTATCCCCAACTGTACTGACATGCAGAAGCTCAAGTGTAATGTAAACAGAAATCGTGCGTCTAAACGCCCTTCATAGTTTCACTGTAATTACATGAAAGTGTCACTGTGCCTAGTTCTGAGTAAAAATGGAATAAATAAGGAATACATTTTTAATGCTAATTTCCTCATTTTAATAATGCACTGTCGTCTCTGTCTCGTTTAAACTTTTAATAAAAATAAGCTGTATTACTTTTAAAACATTTATGTAGTGGGTTTACACATATATATGAGTGTGTATGCGTGTGTTTGGTTGTGTGTGTGTTTTTATACAAGCAGTTCAACCCGGCATTGTTCCGGCCCTATGTAACTTTAATAACAATATGTGCATATATATATATATATATATATATATATATATATATGTATATATACATATATATGTATATATGTATACATATATACACACATATATATATATATATATATATATATATATATATATATATATATATTAAAAGGTTTGACTCATGTCAAGGAAACCTACATATAAAATTTAAAATGGTTGGACCCGAAATTGGTGGAGGAGTTTGGTAGTGTCTGCAAGGGGACTTTCCCTCAAAGATGATTTACTGGTAGCCAAATTTTCACCCCAAAACCGATTAAAAATTTGCTGCATATCTAAATACGTTTATGTAAAATTTCAAATATTTAGACCCTTAACTGACTGAATAGTTTGCTAGATACCACAGAGGTACAATATATTAAACTTACGTTCCTTGAGAGTCAAATTATTAGTCCAAAACTGATTCAAAAGCTTTCCATATGTCTGAATATACTTTATGTAAATTTAAAGTGTTTAGAACAATTTTCTTTTTTAACTTTGAAAATAAGTTTGACTCCTTAACTTTTATTTTTGTTTACTCCCATCGAATTACAAGTTTTATCACTGTTTAAGTTACCTACATCTAAAATTACAAGTGTTTAGACCGAAAATTTGCGGAGGAGTTGGGCAGGGATTTCACAGATAAAATCGTTGAACTTTGACTCTTTGACAGCCAAATTACTGGCCGACAATCAATTGAAATATTTTCGATAATCTTGAACATCTCCAAACACCTTATGTCAAATCCTGAAGCTGTCGACTGTAAATCGACAGAGTAGTTTTGTAGGGAAATGTACACACACAGTGCCAAACACAGACAGAAAAGTTTGAACTACTTGTTATGAGAACATTGAAACTTATGAACATTTCGCCGTTTTGAGCAATTAAAAGCCGCATATCCTTTCATGTGCATTTCCTTTTGTACTAATTTTCCATTTATTTTCATTTCATTAACTATTAGCACTGCCTTCTTTGAACATGTACATAGTTTTCATATAGTTTATGCCATAATAAGCAAATTAATAATTTGCATTATTATTTGTGTTCTCATTAAAATAAGACATTTTTAAGACACGATGGATTAAGTAAACCTTTCTATTGTTGGTATATCTTGTCGGACAATACATTTTGTAAAATATAGTTAAGAGCTTTATATATAGGGTGGTCAATAAAATGTATACACTCTTTAAATGACAATAAAACCAACAGTTTTTATAAGAAAGAAAAGTTTCATGCATTAAAATACTGTGAACAAATATAAAAACAAGATACTTATCGGAAGTGTTCAAATTATTTGCCATGGTGGTGTATGAGCAGCCGCCAATGCTCAATGATTAGATCAAAAACGTTTATCGTCAGTTCAATTAATATATTGACACTTCATTCTTTTAATGGTTGCTTTCAACTCATTCATTGTAGTTCGTTTTGTGGTGTGAATAGTGTGTTTAACATGCCTCGATCATCATCGCAAGCCAAAATGAGAAAAACCCAGAGGATCTCAAATCCGGTAAACGTGGACAGTACTCGATACTTTTTCTTTTCTTCGTCCTAACTATCTGTTTCACAGATGAGCATCAAGATATGCTCTTACGGTATGATGTTAGTGGGGAAGTGTGTGTGTATATATATATATATATATATATATATATATATATATATATATATATATATATATATATATATATATACACTTCCCCACTTACTATAACTACTCAATTTACTCACATAAAATTAATATACGAAAGTATAAATTTATGTGTAAACTTTAAGTATTTACTTCAAAAGTGCTCAATAAGAAGGTAGAACTAGTTAGTAAGTTATAAAATATATATGGCGATTAAGCTACACTAAATATTCCGCGTTTTATCCACTCTAGGACTCTTTAGACTTATGCGCATAAGCCTGAAATTCCTAGAGTGGATAAAACGCGGAATATTCAGTTTAGCTTAATCGCCATATATATTTTATAACTTACTTAGCAAAGATGCCCGCGCATCGCACGGGACTTTTCTGCACACTTACGTACGTGATTTGTGGCCACCATCCACTAAGTGGATGTTGTAAGAGGGAAGTAAATTTCAACTCGATGCTTAAATCTTATCTGACACATTGAATACTGAAAACATACCACAGTCAGATCATATCAGTTTTTTGCATCATATCCTTTTGTAGAACTTTTCATTGAAGAGGCTCGTGATATTTCTGCTTATTTGAGTTGAAGCCAGAATGTAGAGTTTTTCTGAACTATCTGTCCTGGTGGAGACGTAGAAGATACCGTGACTGAAGCAATCTGATGTTAGATCTACGCCAATGGTTTTAAAGGTCTGACCTTCTCTTTTATTTATGCTCATTGTAAAAAAGACCTTCCCAGGTAAAATTTGTAGATAGTACAATTACAACAACGCCCCAACATTCCCCCCGGCCGCCGCCATCCCCTCGCCCCAATATATACACAATATATATATATATATTTTTTTTTTGTGAAGGCAACGTGTGGGTGCTTATGTTAGGTTAAATTATCATAGAAAAGTGATCCCCCACTTTATTGAAGCTAACATTTCTTTTAAAAGTCCCAGGGTCCAGGGTCATACCATGCAAACGGTAAATTTGCGACGGGTTTGATTATCAGATCTGTTGTCAGAAGAAAAAAACATCGGTTTGTGTCAAAAAACGAAAATAAATGTATTTTTGTTTATCATAAAAATAATTATTTGTCCAATCATGAGAAAGTGAAAGAAGGCCTAGGGTCATTTTTTTTACTCGTTTGGCTCTTTGTGGCGTTTTTTTATTAAATGCTCGGGCGGCCATCTTCCTTGCCAAACTGTAGTGATTATGTTGGATACTGAATGTCTTTAAATATGAATGACTACTCGTTTGCGCAAGAAATAAATGTAATATTCCTTCTCATCGTCCCCCAAAACTTATAAAAGTCGAAAATTCAAAGGTGAATGCCGAGGGGTTGGTAAATTAAAAAAAAAAACGATTCATGCTAATAATTATATCATATCGATATATGTGATATCATATATGGTAAAAAACATATATTTTATATTAAATCTATACAATTATAAAACTCAAATGTCCTTGTAACGGCTATTGTAACCCAACATCTTTACGACTTCCGAGTGCGTATGCGTACATAAACATGAACCCATAACAGCGTAAACAAATAAACATAAATCACTACTTTTTGCAGAATTTGACCTGCGCATTAAAATAGTAACGCTATAATTTAGAAATTATTATTTGACATGAGAAGTGCGGGGATGTTTTGCAACTAGTCTGCATTACAACTATATTGTCACACTTTTCTTACAAATAATCCAACTTTAACCCGGTGAAAACGTAATGCTGTACTGGTGAAAACATCCCTATCCTGTTTTTTCCGCGTTTAAATTATCCAAATAAAAAATTGTTAATACTTTCTGTATTTTTTACATCGTTCATTTCCTTATTACGTTTAAGTTATTTTAACACAATTTCTTACAAATAAGTCTACAAATTAATTGACAAACATAAGATCATTTTACAACGTATCGTTTTACTGTGTACATTTTTAGCGTCCCAATTGTTTTGTTTTCGCGTTTAAATTAAAAGATATATCAGCATTTTAATTTAACTTTAAGTATTATGCTATCTGTTCAGTGCAGATTTACCTATAAGTATGGCAAACAAACCCGTTATTGCTCACTGGTTGTATTTTTTTTAATCAAAAATGAAAAAAAAATATGAATAGAACAATGAATTATATCGGCGTAAAACAATCAAATAAAGTGAAAAAAACGGATAACTAAATCATAACAAATAAAAAAAGGTGTGTACTAATGCAGAGAATGATCTGGACGTAACTCAGCAAACACACGGTTTTCTACGAAACATGACGTCAACAGCCGGAGTAAGCCAAGCGTCGCCGAGAAAATTAAGCAGTCTGACGAAATATAAAACTGAACCAATGACGATGTTGCGCGATGGTTTCCAACGCGACCCATGTTCGCCCGAGTTGAAAATTCAAAGCAGCAGATGATAATTTGGAAGCAGAATAAAAAGAAATAAATTAGTTTAAAAAAGCACACCATTTCGTACTTTAACGTCAGAATAAAAACAAAAAAATATGAATTTTACAGACTTAACTGAGCAGCTGGAAACACCAACTGGAGTCCTCGACTTTTGTAAAAAAAAGAATTACTGGCACGGCCGAAAACTTGTGCATCATGTGGACAAGGAAAGGTAAGCAATTGCTATGTCTGTGAGGTGTCAGGCTGCCACATTCCGAACATTTACATCAACCGGACTGGTATCTTTTTTTTTCCTTTTGTCAAGTCTAGGCCTACAATTGCAATTGTTGGTGTTTTAGCGAGCAACACAGGAAGACCTCCAGGGCGAATGCGGAATATGATTTACGCGCCCACACCATTAATAAAACAACGGTTTGAGGAAACAACAACAATATCTGTTTTGATATGAAAAAAAAGAAAAAAAATCCATCCCACCCAGTTTTGTTTTAGTTTTTCTAGTTTTTAGGGTTTGAGAAAAAAAAAATAAATACATAACACCCCAAAAAACAAAGATAAGTGTTTTTCAATTTTTCTTGAAACATAAACTTTACACAACAAAAAGTGATTATTTGATTTACCTTGGAACCTTTTCTCGAACAAAAACATCGGTCAACTCCTCAAAAAACATTTTTAAAGGGGTTTCGGTGGTGCTGTAAACGACTATCACATTTAAATTTGAGGCAGATAAGTAGTTTTCATGATATGATGAACTTTTTTCAAAAAGTGGGGGATCACTTTCCTATATAAATTTAACGTAAAATGAGCACCTACCTTCTGGTCACAGTGTCATTTCTTCATATCAAATCTACTTTAACTGATATTCGTTTTCAGCATCTCCGAAAACCGGCGCTGTTTTTTTATATATACTAGGATTCGTTCATTTTTTAATGTCATAATTTAGGACGCTTATTATTCTGACAGCAAATTTTAAAAAGCAGACTTTGTTTTTCATTATACAACTTGTATAGGTGTTAACATGTGGTTCAGCAATTAAATATTTCACAAAATGTGGAGCCCCCTAATATAAACAGGATTTATGTGACATATTAAACGATTCTGCTTTAATGGTTTACTGGTTAATGTCGGCACGTTACTTTCGGAAAAACGGTTAACTAAACTACAGAAGCACCTGTTAACTATACAAGTTCTATAATTTAATACCCACCTAAAAAAATGCTCATGTAAGCTTACTGGCGGTATTATTAGCGTCCTAACATATAAAAAAAAATGAAAGAATTTCTTAGTTTAAAAACAAAATAACGCCGGTGTTCGGGGGTGCTAAAAACGAAAATCACATTTAAATTTGTTTTATGATATGATGAAATTATTAGGTGGCCAGAAAGCGGGTGCTCATTTTACGTTAACTTTATAAAGGAAAGTGACCCCAGGTTTGAAAAGGTAATTTTTCATATCTTGCCCCAAATTAAAATGTGATATTCGTTTTCAGCACCACAGGAGATGCGTTGCGAGCCTTTGTTTACTTCCATGGCAGGTGGTCGTCGTAGCTCCAATCTCTAGTCTACTCTCGCCAATCTCTCAAGAAAAAAACCCGTCTAGCTTAAACCACTGTCAAAATGTTTACCCACCTTTATCTATGCCAAAACCAAAACGTAGAACAAAGCTTCTTTCTTAGAAGTGCACGCCTGTGAAACTCTGTTCCGTGCGCATGTTTCCCATCTGACTACAACTTGGATGTCTTCAAGTCCAACATAAACAAATTCCTGATGAACAGCCTCCTTAAGTAAACACTTTATCAAATCTCAATATCACCGTACTGTACACGCAATAACCCTTACCCCCGAGTTGCTTTCGGGCCTTGATAAGCGGTGACCACCTCGTAAAAAGAAATAAATAAAAACACCGAAACCTATAAAAGTCGTCATTTTAAAGTTTTTTTAGAAGTTGCAAAGAAACTTGACATTGATTAAAAAATCTTTAACATTATTTATCTGAAAAATATATGATTCTAATGCAGAGAGTGATCCGTGCTATTTTTTAAATCGTATGTCTACATTTAATTAAAGTGTTATGACATTTTGTTTTATTCAATTGTAAGGTTAAAGTACAGAATAGGTTCAAAACATCCTCCCCTCCCCATGTTAAGAATGGCTTTTTAAATAATAACGTTATTATTTCAGCATGGATCACTCTCTGCACAAGTTCCAAATATATAAAAATAAACTAAATAATGTCATTTTAAATTATATTTTTAAACAGTACAGTATTAACGAGGCTATTATATCGAATAAGTAATATAATCGATCTAATTATTTAAAATGATTTAATTTAATGTGATATGCTAATAAACATAAGTCAGTCGGTGTATATGTGATGTGAAGAAGGCTATATCTAGAAGTTACACATAAAATAAATGACTGCTTTGAAAGAAGTATCCTACAATGGGCATTAATAGTTCTTGACCAGGAGAGGTTTACACACATATAGACACTTTATATTTCTTTGATCATAGGGAGGTGTACGCACAGACAAACACACACACACACACACGAATGCTATTACTTTATATATATATATATATATATATATATATATATATATATATACATAACGCTATTACTTTATATATATATATATATATAATTTAAAGGAGATTAGAATAATAGTCTAAAGAGCTAAGTGTATTTTAATGTGATAGTGAAATTACTAGTTTAATTAAAATACAGGAAATGCTCGTTGTAATTTAGATATATAATAAGCTCGATAGTTAAATGTCCTAGAGCTAATTCAATATTAAGTAATGTGATTTATAATTTAAAAGTTTTAAAATTTTTTAAATTTAACAATCAAAATTTAATTAAATTAATATTATATATATATATATATATATATATATATATATATATATATATATATATAGTGTGTTTGTCTGAGGGAGTTGCATATATATTGTGTGTTTAAATATAAATATTCATTAACACGTGTTTCGTTGTCTACGACTCATAAGAGTAGCTGAATCTAGCGAGATTCAAAATTGGGATCTCGCGGTAAGAAGCCAAAGTGTTACCGCTCGTCTGTCTCTGCACGGCTGTTTGGGTATATTGCAATTTACTTAGACGTTATTTGTTCATCATTTTACGATACGATTTGAATGAATTTAATTATTTACGAAAGCGCAATTTTAACCTAAATACAGGTGGTGAATAATTTACCGTCAAACCAATTTGGTACCCCCATATAGTGAGCGGTATATATATATATATATATATATATATATATATATATATATATATATATATATATATATATATATATATATATATTTATATATATATATATATATATATATATATAATTAATAATCCGCTAACACGTGTTTCGTCACTGCATTTGAGTGACTGAGATTCGATATCGGGACCCACGGTAAAGAGCCTAAACTCTTACCGCTCGTCAATCTTGAATGACTGTTTCGATATATCGCGATTTACTTATATGTTATTGGTTTTTGTTTTTGCGATACGATTTAAACGAATTCATTTATTTATAATCGGTTATTTTCGACCAAAACGCGAGTTCGGAATAATTTTCCCTTTAACCAATTTGCTACCCCCATACGGGAAGCGGAATATATATATATATATATATATATATATATATATATATATATATATATATATATATATATATATATATATATAACGTTGGTGACAAGTTCATGTCGTTTTAAACTTTTAAATTCAGTTGAGTTCAAGCAAGAATTGGTTATGGAAATAAGCACCCTCAGGATGAACTCACTTTTGTGAACGCAAAGCAAGTGTACTTAAGTCAGTAACATAACCAATATTGTGTACTGGAAGAGATGAATCTGCTGAGGAGTGTTTTATCTCGCTTAGGTGTTTGAACACTTTCTCACTCAGAATGTTGTCGAGATGCTTGAAAAAATTGTAGTCAGTAGGGGAGAGATCGGGAGAGCATGGCGAATGAGGCAGAGTTTCTATCTCGATTAGTTCACATTCTGAAGGGTCGGGTTAGCAACTGTCGGTTAGGCATTGCCATGGAGAGGTATTGGGTCTTTGCTGTTGACTAATGCTGAGTGTTGTTTCCGAAGTTTCTGATAAATTTCACCTATTTGTTGACAGTACATCTTCGCCGTAGTGATTTTTCATGCGTTCAAAAAAAAAAATGCAATGGGTGACACCCTTCCCAGATCACAAAACTGTCAAGATGACGTTTTTTGTGTGTGCAATACTGGCTTTATATATATATATATATATATATATATATATATATATATATATATATATATATATATATATATATATATATATATATATATATATATATATACCGTGTAAGCATTTTGGAATTGGCGTAACTTATTCCATCGATATACGTCTAAATTTTATTTCGTTTTCATCTATCTATTACACTTAAGTATAGCATTGCGTCTATTACTTTAAATTTACTTCATGCACAGAGTAAACATTACTTCAATTAGATTACATTACACTCCTATATATATATATATATATATATATATATATATATATATATATATATATATATATATAAAGATAGAGTGAGAGAGAGAAATAAATAAAATTAAAAATAAATGATATATAGAGAGATAGATGGAAAAGGTTTATATAACGACGGAAATAGTGGGGTATAAATGTATTTAAGTGTATACTTGTTGCATTCTTAAGGAAAAGTGAAATTTATCACACTACAGCGAGCATATTATAAGAGGAGTAATGTTATAAATATGGAAAAAGTTGCTCTCGCCTGTGGAAATCATCAATTTACTAGAATTTTAACACTAAAATACATTGGATTTTACATATACAGAGCAGGTTTGAGCAGATCTCACCGTTGAAATATTAAAAAGAACAAACATGGAAAAAATAAATCGACTAAATGAAATCCATTAAAGTTCATTTATTGTCTTCTGTAAATATTAAATTTACATGTGTTGCGGGAGGACAAAACAGACGTTAGTACCTAACATTTCTTCCTGAATTGCTGAAAAATGTAATAAATACAAAATATGTTTTTGGTTTTTATTTGTTATGTTTGCGTAAATATTTGCCTACTTGTTTCAGATGTGGTTACTTTTGAAATCCAAATTTCTCAGACTACTAGTCTAAATTGCCATATAAATCCCCTTTACATATTTTCCGATATTTTACTAGAAAAATAGAGGAGTAAGTGGGAACTCTATGGTGAACAAAAATATTTTTTATTAGATTTATCTTCATTTATCCATTCGTATTTCTCATATATATATATATATATATATATATATATATATATATATATATATATATATATTAACGAAAATGTTTATATGTATGTTTGATTTTTGTGTATGTCCGAGAAAGATTTTTTTTCCGAGAAGCGATCGGTCGATTCACTTCTTCTTAAAACTTATTATATCACGTCTAAATGATAATATCTACGAGTTAACAATGGTGGTTACCTGTCTTTTTAATCTGCTCGACTTTGAAAAGATACATATTCAACATTTGTCGATCGCCGCCTATGCATTAAGCTTTTTCATATAATAAAAACGAAACTAATTCTGGCGGCATTTTTTCCTGTCGCGAAATCCTGCTCCGCAGTAAGTAAAATACTGCTCCGCAGTAAAAGTTGACCTCATTAATTATGAGAACCTGCCAAGTTTTTATACTTAAATAAATTCAAACATGTTTCCGTTACTATTTTGTGGTGGCCCAGTGCTTAACGTCGCACGTTTTTCCACACTTTAATTTCCAACTTCGAATCAAGGATTCGGATTCGATCCTTCATACTTACCTACCAATTTTTTTATTTATTTTACCAACCACCCCCCGACACAAACACCCGGGTGTTTTTATTTACCTAAAACCACACACACCTCCAAACACCCGGGCAACACCAGATACTCGCCGCTGGTATAATATAATATAAAACATGCAAAAAGTAACTTTACATTTTTTTTAATTATCCGAAACGAGAATTCCATGCAATGTGGGGATTTTAGTCCCCATATGAGAAATTTCAAGCGCAATCTCAATTTAAGTGACACCTGTCAATGAGAAAACTTAAACACTAAATTCTTTAAATAAAACATTATCAAGCTGTATAATATAGAAAAAAACAAGAATTGCATAAACGATTGTCACGAAATTTCCAAAACGAGAACGATGTATAATATGACACTATCGTTTCTTCGGGGAGAATTACTTTGTTGAGGAATGTCCTGGGAACGCAAACAGCTCATCGGGGGAATAAACGATATCCAACGATAGGCACATAGAAATATCAACCCAACGGGTCGATCTGTTGTCAGCTATAACTAGTTGGCATGGGTCGCTTCTTGTAGCTTCATTGCGTCGTTACACGCAGCTTTCCATCGGCTCATTAATGAGAGGAACTGAAGGCTGAAATCAAACGCTTGTACAAAAATAGCAAAGAAATGCATTTTTACAAAGAAAATGTATAATTTATTCACATTTAACGAGTAGGAATCATATTTACGTGCCCACCAAACTACAATACCCCATGCGTACGAGCTGCAAGGTTTAAATGTTTTAAAATAATCGAATTATATTATAATGCCTCTTTTTTCATTGAAAGAGAGAGGAGGGTGAAAGAGAGAAATAGAGAAAGAGAGAGTGAGAGGGGGCATCCATACACAGCGTTTAAACATTTTTTTTTGTTTTTGTACCCATAAGTTCTTCCGGGTGTGCCTTCCTTCAATATATATATATATATATATATATATATATATATATATATATATATATATATATATATATATATATATATATATATATATATATATTGTTGATATATAAAAGTCTTTCCGCTTCAATTTTTGCTAAATGATGGAAGAGTAGTTAAGTGCCGTGAACTTGATTGAAGGAATTATCTCTGATTATATAATGGTAGGCACGAAAATTTAAACATGAAACATACTGTTGTTTTTTTTTAACTGTGGAATCCTCTAATTGTATCCATCTTCTATATGAAGACATAATAGGGGATATTGAAGGTTTTCATAAGATCTATGAGTTTCACACACACGTTCATCAGCTATAACAAGTTCACTTTCTTATCTCGAATAATCAAAATGAGTATTTAATGAGGAAAATTATACACAGACAGAAATTATATCAAACCGTTTAACCTTTCCATGTTTTATAATAAATTATTTAAGTAATGGTCAAATCCTATTCTACTCACCTAAAATAGTTTCGTTATTACTCAAAATAAAGTTATTATTCTTAAACTATATTTCAGTAAAACAAAAACTTAACTCTATGCAAGCAAGGAAGACCTTATAATTGAATTATATCACACCTGTTCACACGAAAACACGTTTATCACAAATTTCCCGATGAATCTATATTAACCCCCTCCTTTGTTATACTTTATGATATATTTCCATTCTATCTATCGAAAGTCAGACGCCATAATTTTATTACTGAAACTCTCTTCAAACTGAAACATACTTATCAAAGTATACTTACGCGGATAGATAGAAAAAGCCCTTTTTAAAGTGCATGGAATATATCCAGTCTGTGGACGTGGAGTACAAACGCAGATCCCCATAATTTTATTATACTAACTCTGTTCAAACTGAAACATACTTATCAAATTATTCTCAGGCGTATATATATCAAACACTCTTCTGAATTACTTTTTTTTTTAGTTTTTCTTATTGCTATCTTTTGGGGACCGGGCGCGTAGGCAAACGCCACCATTTGATTAAACCAATGTACGGTTGTTTCTCTTTCTATAATCGTCTATCATTGCATGTGATCAGTTTAGTATACTAGTAAACAATATAGGCGCTTACTTGTTGGCATACACACACATATAGATGTTCAGCTTTATTATGTACTAGCGGATGTGCCGCGTCCGAACACTCAGCCCCGACTTAAACACAAAATCGAGTACACTCAATATCAAATACACTCAACATCTTTCAACGACCAACGCTTACCCTGTGAACTCTGAATATCGGAAATTCCTATATGCACAAAACAAAATCACTGAAAAAACAAAAATGCCTAAACTAAGGGTAAGGATGACCAGTAAACATTGGATAAAATGGTGGTTAAAATCATCACAAACTTGCTAGGATTAAAACCAGTAATCTTCTGATACGTTGTCAGACGCGTTATCAATTGCCGCACAAGTCCTGTCCATATGCCGAAAGAGGTTACCGCAACTCTATTAAAACAGTGCTAAATTCCGTTTACATGGGCAGGTAACTTTTTTGACAATTGCACGGAACTCTCCCCAAACACATATCTCGGGCTTTTTGTGTGACTCCGCGTTGTTTGTTACGAACCTTATATAGAAAATGACAATTTGGGAATTTAGACCCTTTAGGGAAAAAAGAATTTTTCAATTCAGTGTATCCCTTCGGAAGTGTTATTGGTATATATAAACACACCCATAAATAAAAAAAATAAACATTGAGAATTTTATTAATAGTATATATATATTATGTATCTATATCTATATTTGGATATATATATATATATATATATATATATATATATATATATATATATATATATATATATATATATATATGATTGCAACGTCTGGTTAAACGAGTGCCACTCCCTCACACACTTAACGTTTATGAGCCCAAAAATGACTTCCATCGTCACAGGACCATCCATTTAAACAGACAACTGCTGGAGGGGGTATCTATACACAGATGATGTCACAGAACCTTAGTTTTGTACGACAGCTAAGTCTCTCTCTCTCGGTTCAAAATGTTTAGATCCAGCAACAAGCTAGTGCAAGATAGCCTGCAACAAGTTAAACTGCAGACCAGATTAGTGCGGGTTCTGGTCTCCTGCGTTATGTTGTTTTTTTTTAAATCAGAGATTTGCTTGTCATAGAGAGTTTGCTTTCACCACGGCTTACAGGGTCAATCTCAACCCCAACACACACACATTCATACACAAAAACACACACGGTGCTAGGTGGCCGTTGACCCCGATATATATATATATATATATATATATATATATATATACATATATATATATATATATATATATATATATAGTAATTTATAAAATATATATGGCGATTAAGCTACACTGAATATTCTGCGTTTCATCCACTAAAGGATTCGTTAGGCTTATGCGCGAATTTTGTGGTTGCTTCTTATTTTATATATGTTGAGGATTTCTAGTTAGCCAATCGGCTTTCTAGTATCCACCGCTTCCCCTCCTATCAGCCAATGGGCAGGCATTATATCGAAAAAAGGATCTGTTTTAGAACTAGGTTAGTGGTTTAAGGTAGATCTTTTCCTTCCTTTTATATATATATATATATATATATATAAATATACCTATGTGTACACGCATACATGCACATATATACATATATATATATATACATATATGTGTGATCGTTTATGTATATTCATGTTTATTTAATTTATTTATTTGTTTGTTTTCTATTGTTATTGTTAGTTTTAAAGCTATTTTGTATCGCTATCCTAGAGTAAGTTTTATTTTGTGAACACAGTTGTTTGCTATTTCTCGTCTACAGTTTAATAGATTTTGAGGTTCTTTAAAGTACATGATAGCAAATTTTTCATGGAGGCATAATTTACATGGGTCGCCTAAATGTCTGCACGTGGTAGCTTGTCTCATTATTTTCCATTCGACTACTGGCGAATGTCCGCTTTCTTTGAGTTCCCAGTATTTATTCGCTAATGTTGTTTTTATACGGTGTTTTTTTAATTTTTGAAGGTACTTTGTGATCATAGTATCAGGTTTTAAAATCTAAGGAAGTCATGCCTATGTAATATTTCTTGTTATTCGGGTTTTTTTTCGCAAATATTGTTGCTTGATAAACTACACTTTTTGTTAGACATTTATTTTGGACTGGGCAAAGTGTGCGGTGTCTACAATTGCATTTATCTTGTTCGTTATTAGTATATTTATTTATGGTATGGTGATTCTTGTCCGGGGTTGGTTTGTTATTATTATTATTATTATTATTATTATTATTATTATTATTATTATTATTATTATTATTTCTGCTAGTGTTGGTTTTATTTCTGTCATGGTGTCTACTTTTTTATTGTTTATTTTGTTGTTGTTTACATTGTTTTCATTTAGTATTTTGTTATTATTTGCTTTACTTATCATCTCTAAATTTTCGCAACAACTGTAAGATAACTTCAAGGTATTTTTATTGAAGATTTTGTGTAAGGGGTTGCTTGCGGGAAAGTGTTTTTGAATAAGATCTAGAAATTTCTTGCCAAGTTTTGTTTTTAACATTTGATTGTATGGGGCCGTATACCAAATTATAGTTCTTTTTCTTCTATTTTTAATCTTATTATAGTTGTTGGTGTTTTGTTGCTTATATTTGATATCGATATTTTTGTATCCACTATTCTTTAGGGCTGTTTCGTAGATATTGTTTGACCTGTTAAATGCATTTTCATCGCTTGAGTTATTACTGAGTCTACTTACGATCGAGTTAGGAATGTGTTTTATAATTGATGGTGGGTGGTTGAACTTAGGGTTTACGTAAATTGGAGTAGCGTTATCTTTAAAGTATGGCTCATATGTGTTTTTATCTAAGTTTAACGTGACGTCCATGAATTTTGTTATTTTTATGTTAGCTGATACGTCCGCTTTTAGGCCTAATTTTTTAATTTCTTTGTGTATGATTTTCTTAAAGTTTTCTCCCCTGACTTTGTTGGAGTTTTTTATTATAGCTAGTCCGTCATCTCTATATAGGCCGATATCCTTAGTATCGAATATGCTTGTGAGGGTATATAGAATGAATAATCCCACAAGATCTGATGCCTCTGCAGAGTCTCTGGCACCCATCGCCAAATCGAACGAATTTTTCATTTTAGTTTTTATCCATTGGTTATTGTTATTTATTAGAACTGATTTTTTACATTTTTTAATGATGTTGATTTCTTCTGAGGATATATCAGTGTATGCCTCGGCAAATTCTAGGGCAATGTTAAAAAGTTTTCGGATATCGATAAATAAATATGTATGCATAACCTGAAGAGTCCTAGAGTGGATGAAATTCAGTGTAGCTTCATCGTCATATGTATTTTATAACTTACTATATATATATATATATATATATATATATATATATATATATATATATATATATACACATATATATATATAAAATAAGAGAATAGTTGCACACCATTTGAAGAAACTTTTTTATAGTATTCATTTTAAAATTTTGAAAACTTTTAATCTTCAGGAAAATGATAAAATCATTTTTATGTCCTTTTGTTGGTGTCGTAAGACCAATATTTCGCTAAAAATAGCCTCATAAGGGTAGTTCGTCATTCCGTAATTTTTTTTTTATCTTCATTGTGTTGTTATAGAGGAAGTAAGTTCTGGAGAAGAAATTTAAAAGTGCGAGCTGTGCATTTTTGATGTAATAAATGTACACTTCGTACTTTTAAATTTCTTCTCCAGGACTTACTTCCTCTTTTACAACAATATGAAGGAGGGGAAAAACTACAGACTTGCTAACTACACTGATGAGGCTATTTTTAGCGAAATATTGGACTTTCAGCATCAACGAAAGGACATAAAAATGATTTTATCATTTTCCTGAGACGTAAAAGTTTTTAAAAAATTATATATATATATATATATATATATATATTATATGTATGTATATATATATATATATATAGAGAGAGAGAGAGAGACAGACAGACAGACAGAGAGAAAGAGAGAGACAGAGTTCGAGAGAGTGAGATAGATAAACAAATAGATAAATAAATAGGTAGATAGATATGGGGATTTATGAGACTCTAAAGTGTGCGTGTATCTCCTATAATACTTAGACACTTATCCAATAGAAAAATATATATTAAAAAATTGCACCTTCGACTGTATGTAAGACGAATTTTCACGAATGGGAAACTCACAATTCAAAGTATAAATGAAGATATTAAAAACAAACGTACTGCCATTTGTATTGTTCCCTTCACAGTATCATATTTGATACTTGTATCTCCTTATCTAAAGCCATCATTCTTTTTTTCTGTTATTGTGTATACCTCTACCTTACAGTCTTTCTCTTTCTATACACCTACTTTCTCTCTCTCACTCTCTCTCTCTCTATATATATATATATATATGTATATATATATAGAGAGATTATATAGAGAGAGATAGGTAGATATATGTATGTATACACACCTATATATATATATATATATATATATATATATATATACATGCACATATAGAGAGAGTGTTAGACATGTAATATATATATTAGGTGCTTTCAATAAGTTTCCAAGCTTTTTTATACAGGCATTTGAAATCATGGTAGACACTTGAACATTCAGTATGCTATTGTTATACATCGTATGATATTACTGACCAATTCTTTTAGTTTAGGTTTACATGAAAGGCTACAGCATGTAGTGGAATGCACCCTACAAAACCTGATTGTTATAGCTGGTGAATTTCAAAAGGACGATCTGGAGGTGAACACGCATTAGAAGCAAGGGCTGCAATAAACTTCTGTTTTAAACTTTTTAGAAATTCCAGAGAAATGTAGAGAACGCTTCAGATTACTTTTGGATGATCGTGCATTAATCGAGGATCAGTTTAAGTGGTATAAAAGATTTCTTAAAAAGGCGGAGAGTCCGTGAAACATGATGGGATGGGTGAAGAAGGAAAGAAATCAGAACACCAGAATTGATTGGCCAAACAACAAAAGTCCTGGAGCATCGCGTGTCTATAGAGACAAAAAATGCAAAATTTGATGTCAGTGTTGAAACTGTATACACACTTATTCGAAGGAAACTGAGGATACAGAAGATTTTTGCGAAGTCTGTCCCAACGATGCTCTATTATTGTTACAGACTATTTCACCAAGATGAGTATTAAGACAGCTCCTCATACTCCCTATAGTCCTTCCTTTGGCTTCAGTGATATTTAGTGTTTCCCTAAGTTCAAAGAAAACCAACATACGTTGTTGTTAAAAGACAATTGGGAAGATAAAAGGAGCTTTGACGAGAGTCAGTGACACGCTGACTCAGTAGAACTTAAAAGGGTCTTCAAGATTTTGTTGGAAGTGTACAATGTGCATTTAACCGGTCGAGATTAATACGAAATAGATTAGAGTATCATTTGTGTACTATCAACAAGATTGTCCCTACAAAAAAATCTGGAAAGTTATGCACCTCGTGCACTCATGAACTATAATTAACTGATGCTTTGTGTTTGTTATCACATTCATCAATTAAGAATTCTGTTTATTTCCATTTTCCTTTTTACTGGCAAACATATGAATTTTAGAATGTGAATGATCTGAAATATATCGGCGGCGAGCTTCATGGTGGCCAAGATAGTTCACCCTTTTCCCACGGGTAACCAGATATTTGTAAAAATAGACTCATGTCTTTCGATTATAGTACTGAATCCAAAATAAAAATATGTCTTCCAGATAATAAAATTTAATACGATATGACCTTATGTGTGCAATTTTACCGGCCATATATTTTAATGCACGGGTGCTGTTAAAAGCCGACTCTTAAATTATATACGTATGTTTAGTGCTACGTGAATGTATATTTTAGGAGTTCCCTGATAGAGCATAAAAAAGTTTTAAGGTTTTGGAATCTGCCTCTATTACCATATGGATATATTATTCATGTCAGTAGAAGAGACATTTTTAAGATTATATAAATTGTTCTTGATATATGTTCACATGATCGTATAAAATCCATGAGTTTGTAGTAAATAATCTTAAAATTATAATTTTCTTTATTTATCATAATCGCTTTGAATTAGGCACATTTATTTTCCATTTTGGCGTACTTGTCTTCATAAACATATATTTTGCGGCCATATATACACGAAATGGGTGTGTTATTAGTGATTACAGAGTACCGATTTCTTTTGTTTTATATCCATAAATAATCATTCTCTTAAATAGTTTTATATACTTCCACATACACGTATGTGTATTCATGCGTGTGCTTCTGAATAGGTGCTTCTGATTCCTTGTATTTTTCTTCTTTTGAAGATTGTAACGCTGAGTATGGAGCAGACAATCCAGCAGCCAACATTGCCCTGCTTCTTATTGAAACCAACCGAGAGTTGTTTTTAGTATCCTCGTTGTTTCTTTAAGTGCAATTGTCTGGATCTCTAGGAATATTAGTTAGATAGGACTTAAAGTCCTTCTTCATAAGTCGTGTGGCACTATAATAACTGGTATGAATGATATCTCCCATAGATTCCAGCTTCTTTTAATATCATTCATAAGGGCTTGATAGTTGTTCTATTTTTCATTTTCAGTATTGTTCAAATCTCCATCATAAGGGATACTCACTTCAATTAATGGTGCAACTCTCTCTAACTTATTCCATATAACTATATCAGGTTTGATAGCAGCATTTTCAAGGTAGGTGGCTGTATGAATTACATGGTCACAATGTATGGTATTTAAGTAATTGCTAACTGTACTTTCACGATGATGTTCCCAGGCTTGTTGCTACACTATATGTTTAATTTTTTACAGATGGTTCAGTGGAAATAATTACATAATCCATCATGTCTCGCTGTATAGTAGCCACCCCCAAAAGAACCTTGAAACTTAATACCAGATTACTCACACTTTCAAATGTATGTTTAAGTGTGTATGGGTGTATACTAGCAAGGACACAACGATGTGGATATATACTCCACATATGTTGTGTCACACCATTATTATCCACTTATTATTCTATGTATTTATGAGACAAATAATGGATTTAATGATGTTAAAGCAGCTGCTAGAGTTGTTCGCCGTTTAGTGGTTCTATGTAACTTTATAATTGAAATAAAGTTTAATAGGTGTACAATGTTTATTTACCTGCAGACACAGTCTCGTTCTTGGAAAGTTTTTTTGTATGACTTTCATACTCTAAATGAAAGTTTTGAATATGGCTATACCCATAATAATCTTGTCTAAGTTTTCAGTTATCAAAGGATTATGTTGACTGTACTTTTATCAATGAACTTCGCAACGCCTCCTTGAAAATCTGGTTAAAAAGATATGTAATGTCATTTTATGAACATATATGTATATATATGTATATGTGTGTATGTTTGTGTGTGTGTCTGCGACCTAATGCATATGTGCGTAGATAAAGCGTGACCATAACGCGGTTTACGCGGTACTAGCTTGAAGGAAATATCTTGTGTTCAAGTTAAGTGAAGACAAATCGATTAACAATCCTCAAACTAATTGATTTAATTGACGATGCGTTGCATCTACGTGCTACCAGGGGTCACGAGTGATTGTTGTTTTAACGGGATGCGGCCACCCCACACATATTCATCAATATATAAGGGTGGCACACGTGAGGTATTTGTGTCATGGATAGTCGCGAGAAAGAAATGACCGAAGAGAGTAGAAATGTACGTGTCTTAATATTATGAAAATTTATTTATAACTCCGCTTTTCATTCACTGATTATTTGTTGTTTATTTCTCTTTAAAGCCATAAATTGGCTGGCAGGAATTGAATCAATTACTCGCATAGGAGAAATCTATATTTGCCTATAAAAACCCTCGGACGTTGCGTTCCAGCGCCTTTTTCGAACCCTGCATGGCAGCATCATAACTTCGGTAACAAAGCCCTCAACAGGTTTCACAGAAAGCGATCCGAAAGCGAGATTATTACATTAAACAGTGACAACTTCCCAGCGCACCCCTTACAACTGCAAGAAGACAGTGATTGTCCATCCTTCAGTATCCGCTTACATTGCAACTCAGAATAAGAATAATATATATATACGTCCACACAAAATAAGCCAGAGATGAGGGATACAACGGTTCACCTGTTACTGGAAGTTTTCACTCAGATAAGACCCTGCGAAACACGCATTCGCAAACCTAACAACTTTCCTCGTTTCTGAACATTCCCATTTATCTTGTTGATATGCCATTTCTACTCAACCAGTAACATTGATCTGAATATTATATACATTTGTCGTGTTCCCTCTCACAAAACCTTCGCCATATTTCTGATTCAGACTTATTCACAGATTTATTACAACAGTTTCACGTATTAAAACTGAATTTTTCAGGGATATATATATATATATATATATATATATATATATATATGTGTGTGTGTGTGTGTGAGTATGTGTGGGTATACTTATATATATATATATGTGTGCGTGTGTGTGTGTGTAAAGTACATAATTTGATTTTAATCACATCAGAAGATAAATAAAAGTTAAAACACTTTGAGAAATAGTTGGTCTTACAATATCCACTTACTACAAGGATGTCCACGTAGCGGTTACTCTAGCGCACAGCATTGTCTCGCAGAAATTCTTGGTATCTTTGTTAGTTTATTAATATTAACTTTATTTCGGTAAGAAAGTATAAAGTGATGATTATACATGAACGTGAGGATGAGAGATTTATAGAGAGACAGATTGAGAGCAAACTAAAAATAGAAAGAAGTACGTGAAAAATGTGTATTACTATTTGAAGTCATTATGCCAATCTGTTTTCTTTCCCGTTTTATGATTACTGACATAAGGTTGTTTACATGTACCGCGGATTCATCGATTCTTGAAAGTGGACAGCATAATCAAGTTGATAGAATGGTCCTGACTTGATCATCGGACTTAAGTGACATTGAGCCTAGCCTGTACAAATCGTTCACCATTTTGTAATACTAGGTGTTGTATATGTTCTCCGTTTATCTAGGTTGTGTGTCCGGTAGATGTAAACATCTCCATGCCGAATGAATCACACAGTATCAATTCAGAACAGATGTGGTTCAAATTGTGAAACACTTGCTTCGCAGTAACACGGGCAGCTACGCTTATACAGGCTATCCATTGCCTCTCAAGACGAAAGGGAGACGATATAAATATGGACACATAAGTCTGAAGTAAATGTATATATATATATGTATATATATATATATATATATATATATATATATTTACTTTAATAATGCCGAATAATAAACATAACATAAATAGTTTATATTTTACAAGGTTAATTTTATGAGACTAGGATAATACACATAAAATACCCCGTTGACATTACTCGGAATAAAAATAAAACATATTTATGATCAAATATTTTTTGATAAGGCTTTTATTTTTCTTGCGTACTGTACGAAATGTAATTTCAGACAAAATAAAAACAAAAACATGAAGCAAATATTTCGTATATTTCCTTATTTATCATCTTACAATTCTCTCACAATTTAACCTATATGTACTTTGCTAAATCGTAAAAGTTTCGACTTTACTATCATTCCCCTTTCTGAATTTTTGTATTCTACCTGCTTTTATCCGCCTTTTGTATTACATTGCTTTCCCCCACCAATTTCTATGTCTAACCGTTATCCTATAGCGAGTTTTGTGTAATGTTGGTGTTTATCTCGTGCTTGCATATAAGTGCTTCAGAGCTAAACAACGGATTTATGAAGGGACTGATTCGCATCTTGTACACGGTTGCTTGTTTAAAACATTGTCGTATTTCATCACACACTTACACACTTAAAACAGATATTGGGAACAGATGAATTTAGTATAAATATGTTAGGAACTATCTCAGTAGAATTGAGTTGCTGACGCCTCATTTCTATATATGTATATATGTATATATATATATATATATATATATATATACATATACATACATATATATTCCTGTGGAAATCCGATTTTATCAATAATTTCACTTTGTATATATATATATATATATATATATATATATATATATATATATATATATATACATCCTTATTTAAGAAGTTTTATATGATTAGAGGATATATAACAAATAAACAATGCACGTTCAAAATGGCGTAATGTAAGCTTATAATGAGGTAATTTCAACTTCTCTTCAAAATTTCAGATTTTGTACTATGGTCAAATGCATTTTATTTACTTAACTATATAGTTGCTACTTCTTTCTGATGAGTTAAGGGAAAGATAGATTATTTCATTGATATAATAATTAAATGAATTATTTTGTATTACAATACAGTTACAGTCGAGAACTCTAAGTGGCAAGGAAATTGAAAAAAAATGAATTGTAAGATTGTGAATATCATGAAATTTGGAATATAGACTTTGTTATTTATTTGTATATGTTATTTATATATATATATATATATATATATCATACATCAAAACTATTACACGGTTAATGATTGGGCAACCATTACTTCAACATTAATTTCTGAGCGTAGTATCAGTCTCAGCATTCCAGGTATTAATTATATACACAAGGAAATTAATATAAGTATATATATATATATATATATATATATATATATATATATATATATATATATATATATACACACAAGGAAATGAAAAAAGTAGGCCTAAAAGCAGACGTATCAGCTACCATAAAAATAACAAAATTCTTGGGCGTCACGTTAAATTTAGATAAAAACACATATGAACCCTACTTAAAAGATAACGCTACTCCAATATACGTAAACCCTAAATCCAACCACCCACCATCAATTATGAAACAGATTCCTAACTCGATCGTAAGTAGGCTCAGTAATAACTCAAGCGATTAAAGTCCATGTAATAGGTCAACCAATATCTATGAAACAGCCTGTAAAAATAGTGAATACAAAAATATCGAGATCAAATATAAGCAACAAAACACCAATAACTATAATAAAATCTAAAATAGAAGAAAAAGAACTATAATTTGGTATACGGCCTCATACAATCAAATGTTAAAAACAAAACCTGGCAGGAAATTTCTAGATCTTATTGAAAAACACTTTCCCGCAAACAACCCCTTACACAAAATTGTCAATAAAAATACCCTAAAGTTATCCTACAGTTCTTGTGAAAATTTAGAGATGATAAGTAAAGCACATGATAACAAAATATTAAATAAAAACAATGTAAACCACAAAATGAAAAATAAAAAGTAGACACCATGACAAAAATAAAACTAACACTAAGAGAAATTATAATAATAATAATAATGATAATAATAATAATAATAATAATAATAATAATAATAATAATAATAATAATAATAATGATAATAATAATAATAATAACAAACCAACCCCGGACAAGAACAACCATACCATAAATAAAAATACTAATAACGAACAAGATAAATGCAACTGTAGACACCGCACACCTTGCCCACTTCAAAATAAATGTCTAACAAAAAACGTAGTTTACCAGGCCACAATATTTGCGAAATAAACCCCGAATAACAAGAAATATTACGTAGGTATGACTTCCTTAGACTTTAAAACGCGATATTATGACCACAAAATACATTCAACAATAAAAAAAAAACACGGTATAAAAACAACACTGGCGAATAAATACTGGGAACTCAAGGAAAGCGGACATTCGCCGTTAGTCGAATTGAAAATAATAAGACAAGCTACCACGTGTAAGGATATAGAGTATGTTTTCATGAAAAATTTGCTATCCTGTACTTTAAAGAACCCTAACATTTATTAAACTGTAGAAGGGAAATAGCAAACAACTGTGTTCACAAGATAAAATTTACTCTAGGATAGCGATACAAAATAGTTTCAAAACTAACAAAACAATAGAGAATAAACAAATAAATAAATTAAATAAACATGAATATACATAAACTGTCACACATATATGTATGTATATATATATATATATGTATATATATGTGCATATATACGTGCTCACACAAACTAACATAAAAAACACTAACCTAGATTTAAAAAAAGATCAATAAGCTAAATATCCAGGCTAAATAGAGAACGCACAAACGAATAAGTAAACCAGAGGTCAAATTGCCTTTGTCCGGTAAATGCATTCTCATTGGCTGATAGGAAGGGCGCGGTGGTACTAGTAAGCTGATTGGCTAACTAAAATTTCAATAGAATAGGAGCATATAAAAACGACAAACAACCACAGAATTCGCGCATAAGCCTGAATAATTCTAAAGTGGATGAAACCCGGAATATTTAGTGTAGCTTAATCGCCATATACATTTTATAAATTACTAACTAGCTCTACCTACGTATTGAGCACTTTTGAAGTAAATACTTAAAGCTTACGCATAAATCTATACTTTCGTATACTAATTTTATGTGAGTAAATTAAGCAGTTTTATATATATATATATATATATATATATATAAGTTTCATTTTGGGGGGGGGACAGAAACATCATACCTGTTTTGATTGATGGAGCTCCACCCGCCTATGTTGACCCATTCTCATGAAAAGATGGGGAGATAATTTCTTTTAAAAATGATTGCATTTTCATAATAATAGAGATCAATAAGTCAAAGGATAATAGGCTGGGGAATCGTTTTATGCCAGAGCAGTTAAAATATTATTTTTCTAATAAAAAAAAATCGCGTTCATTAACCACCTTCATCTTTTTCGTCATGGAGATATAATGGAGTGCTAATGTATCTTTAATCATTTCCCTATATTTAAAAAAAAGCTTGTATATTTTCTGCCGCGTTAACAAAAAATAATACTTTAAAAATCTGCTATTGTAAATCTAAAAAGAAACGAATTCGTTACAACATTCTTCCGATAAACTCACTGATTTGATGTATTGGCAGTTGTAATGACTGATGTTGCTACGGTCTTCATAGGTTCGATATTCCATGATTCCCATAAGTGAGATCCTTATGGTTGTAATGAGACATTATACTCCATCTTCACAGCATTGTTGATCTACATAGAAATTAGAGTGAGAGAATGACTGACAGGAAGGCCGATTTAGCTATCGATACACCTATAATTATTGCTATGTCTTTATTTAAGTAGCGTTTTAATGCATAATACATGTAGAATTATTTACACACGCGTTGCCATTTTTGTGGTTTAATTATATTAAACAGCTATACTTTCCAACAGTACACCATTCGGATTGCAACAAATAAAACAGAAAAAATATAAACGGAATGAAGATGTACATAGTTCTGATGATTGGAAAATATTTATGTTTGGTTTCGTTCGTGTTGAGATGACAGTTGTTTGCATCATTCATCCAATACATTTCTTTAGTAAAACCCCCAGAACTGAGATGAATAACCACACGATGACCTCAAATTATCAGGAAAACGTGTTTATTTTACACTGACTGAAGCAATGCACACAACTCAAGTTTATTGGTCCGCGTCGTTATCAATGTTCGTAGGATCGCCTTCATAATATTTGTTACATGCTTTTTTGGAGTAGATGAATTACATGAGGGAAATACATGCAAATGAAACGGGATAGATACGGAAAGAGACGGTGAAGTAATAAAAAAACAACAGTTGCACAAGTATAAAATGTTGTAAATAAACTGACTTGCACAATGTAATAAAGTAAAATGAAACTATTTAAAATCAGAGAAAGAACAAGGGAGTAAGATTTTCATGCTAATAAATAAAAAAAATCTCAATTCGGAACAATAAAAGTGTCGCCTTAATTTCATTAAAAAAAATTTAATTGAAAAAAAAAATTCTGGTAACTTGATTATGTAAGTGAGTTTGGCGAATAATCGGTGGATGATCAGACTGGCTTGAGTGTTGTGGGTGGTAATTTTTGTGTTTTCCTGACGTATGAGTAAATGAAGTAGCCCAGAGGGTTTAGGTCGCCAGTGCCAAAAGGGACAACGTCATAGAACCCCTTTTATGCAAGCCTGGGTGTCTTTGGACGTGTAGGGGACGCCTAGTTCTGCAGTCACACCCAGAATCTGCCAGTGGCGACCTAGTTGCAACAGGTGATCACCACACTCTTCAGCACATCCAGGTACATATTTGTGTTAACTTCGAAGCCGACTTTACACATGTAAGGTGGCATAATGAATTCTCACTTGACAACGCACCTAAGACCAAAACCGTAACCGGAAAATTTGTTTTCATTACACCGACCGCGCTTTCAAGCGTCGAACGGGTCGAATATGCATTTTCAGGGTGCTGGCAATAGACTTGTTGTCTTAACTTGGATCGGTAAAGAGCATGATTTGTACAGTGACGAATCGCTGATAGAGTTCGTTGAACATTATCTCAATTTCAGAGATGATAAAATGCTTCACAACGGACCAACAAATAGATAGTGTGCAATAAAGAAAACAGCTTTTCATCAAATAGAAATGGCTTACTAATGCTTGTGGCTTATGTAACTAATATCAGAAAAAAGCAAAGTAACGCCAGGAAATCATCTAGCATTTAGCATATATCATATATACAAAGCGACCACCGTAATATGTTATCCCCTCCCCGGATTTACTCATAGTAAGGAAAACATCACCATCATTTAATTATTCTACTCACTAAGAAGATTGCAGTCACCTTCTAAGTATTCTAGATCTTTCTCATAATTTTCCCATCAATTTAACTACTATGTCCCTAATACATAATGTTTAATGTGTATATAAAAATTAAAATCATTTGACTCAATTATATACTGTATTTTTCTTACTAGGAAGCGTTACTTCTCCCAGTCTTAATGCCTCTGTGTTAATGTATAACGGGCAATAATGATTATGAATGAAAAATAAAATTATAATTGCGTTTCATAATTGAAAATAAGGTGATAAAGTTATAATTGAGAACAAAATAGCGAACAAAAGAGAAATAAAAAAATTATGAAGAAAAATAACTATTTTGCTTATTTTACTTTTTACATGATAATAACATATGAAAAATGTTTTTCATGGATTCCAGGAATGTAAACACAACTCATCGTTCTAACTCTTCACAAAGTTTTATCATATACATTTCTAAACACACACACACACACACACACACACACACACACACACTATATATATATATATATATACATTTAAAAGTATATATATATAT
>NC_136491.1:141010493-141025493 GCF_053919585.1 Euprymna scolopes | reverse complement strand
TATCCGAATGACGAGATTAATTAAGTAACAGATTAATAAAGTTTGTGGTTTCTAATGTTACAAAATATTTGGGGGTTGGGGTAATTTATATAAAATAATCCCAACCAAAGAAAGTTGCACAATGAACAACATAGAGCAAAATAAATATTGCAAGTTTTATATATGATTGTTCTTTTTAAGAAAATATAATTTTTTAGCCACTAATTTTTGTTTGAACAAGGAATATAACATTCATAGAAATTTCCTAAATCCACGGATTTCTGATGTAGGCTTATCTCCTCAGATGAAAAGTCTTGCCATTTAGGACATATATTGAAAATATACTAAGTATAAAATATTTTAAATGGACACAGAGATGGGAAAATGGAGTGAAACCATATCAGTATATGGAAGTTCAGATAACTGATTAGAGAGTTAGTCCTGGAATTGAAATGAATGAGATTTTATGGTTTAGACCGGTTGAAGATTGACACCTTGAACGAACAACTCAATTATATTTTTATAAGTATCAAGAGTGAAAGGCAATTTTTCTTTAGAAAAACGTGTTTCTGTCGAAACGCTTTCTCTTTTTATACGGTAAAACCGATCTGCTCAAAACGAAAATTCCAGTTAACAAAAAATAGTTATGATAAATTCAGAGTAATTAGACTTTACACATGTGGCAGTTATTATATTTTTAATAGTGGAAATAAAAATAGAGTTGTTAAAGTTACGCCCTTTTACTAGCTTTGCACATTTTTCTAGTTGCTAATGTAATAAAAAGAATAAAAATAATACCTTATGCAAAGATATGCTCAATATATGCTATAAGAAATAAAGTCAAAGCAGACGTTATGTTAAAATAAGGTGAAGAGAGAATAAAAAATTAAAAAAATACCCTGACGGTAGTTGGGCATGCAGCTTATACGAAATGAGTAAAGGGGAGAGGGAGGTGGAAGCTTCAAGGGTGTGGACAAAAGAATGCATAAAAGGTTACAGAAGAAGTAGAAAATGAGAGATCGTCTTACTATTGTTATGATTGAGTTTCATGTAAACTTTAAAATTAAAGTCTAATTAAAAACAATATTCTGATTGGTTTAGAGCTAAGAAAAAATTTAAATTATTAAATAGAGAAATTATTATTTTTGGTATTTTTCATTATTACATTCGTGGTGTGGTTTTATGATCCCTATCCTTTACATTTGTTTATATTCTCAATATAAATCATGTTATCCTCTAATCTTATTTTTTCCTCATGTCTATATGTTTAATTAATTTTTATGTATTTTCTATTTTTGTTATTTTTTAATGTAATCTTCTCTAATGTGTGATAACAGATATTCACTCTTACACAAGTATTGCCGCACAAAACCCTGGTTTATTTAATAAATCTTCCTTAGAAAAGATGCCTGCATAAGAATAAATTCCTGTTATCATGCTTTAGAAAAACTAATATAAGAACAATAGATGGAACAAATAAATAAATAAAGGAACAAGTAAACAAATGTAGATAAGGAAAGAAAAAGGTTAGTGTTTGACTTATATTTAATTAAGAAAATATAAATAGTTGGAAATCCTACCCTTGAAATAACAACAAACTACGAACTATTGCAAATAATGATAAATAGTAAAAATATAAGGTTAGACTAAACAATTCTGGTAACATTTTTAGGAATCCTCCTGAACTCATAAATAAAGACGGTAAAGCACTTATAACAATATATTTCTTAAATCTATATAGACTAGAAACGCAAAATGAATGACAAATAGAAAACTAGGGTGTAGATAGATAACACCATATAAAGAAAGGACTTTTCAGCTAGATACTAGTGAAATGCAAAAAAAAAACAATACATAAATATTGTTACATAAAAAATCCACAAATGTAGATATGAGAAATAAAAAAGGTAAATAACTAGGCAATAGAAATATTAGGAACAGTAGATTAGCGTGATATTACCTGGATCTCCACCGTATATACACCTAAACAGAATTTTCCCTCGCAGATAAGCAAACACATTTCAAGTATGATGTAGGATTTTATACAGAGTAATTTAAAATGATAAAAATATACAATAAAGAAATAAATAAAGAAAATTAGTTTTAGGGGCCAAATTAAACAAATATAAAAAAAATATAATTATAAATACGAAACTACGGCTGTTTCACTATTGAGGAACACTTGTAAAACGCATTCTAATGATATTTCAGTATGAAAAAATAATATTGAATTTAAGGCAATATATAATAGTTACGAAAATAAGGAAAATAAATTTAACAATGTCAATTACATTAAATAATATGAATAAAAGGGATAATCATAAATACGAAATTACTGCAGCATGAAATAAATATATTATACTATGAGATTATGATAAACAACGACAATACACCCTGGACATGAGAGAAATGAATGTTACTGTTTGGGGCCTGTAAAGATTGCGTCTAAATATGTTTTATTCTTCCTTAAATTGGCTGAAGGGGTAATTACATTCAGAAATACAGGGATAACATTTTTACTGTCTATCGAAGATTGCTAAGTAAAGATTTGAAACATATAAACTTTCGAGAAAATGGAAAAACCTATTGTCATAAAATTGTGATTTGAACGTTAAACACACTCACACATACGCACACACACACACACACATAAATATATATATATATATATATATATATATATATATATATATATATATATATATATATATATAATGAGTAAATCGTAAAAAAAAACAAGAAGGATCTCAATACTGCTACACAGCAAAATGTACTTTTTTTTACCTTTTTTAATCCGCTTGGTTATATATATTTTTTTATTTCTCTCTTTTCTCACTATAATAAATGTTTATTTTTATACAGTCTGATTAAATTATCGGGATTTTAACATGACTCGCTAATCGAAACATGTGTAACCAACCAGATAAAAATGGTAATTTACACGCACACATATAAATATATATATATATATATATATATATATATAAATATACTTTCAAAATACTTTATTATATATATTTATTATACATACATACACACACACACATATATATATACTAATGTAATGTATATAGATAATATTTAAAATGATTTACTACTAATAATGTTGATAAAAATAATAAAAATATAAATAAAAATAGAGGTAAATGTAAGACCTAATTCATTTATAATTAGATATTAAGCAAAAATGACTTATGACTATCGATTGAAATAGTTTAAATACTAACATTCTATATTGAACGTATTAGTTAATTAATTAATAATATACACTGAATTATCTATTGAATAAGATTAAGTGACAGCTATTAGTATTTCAGACATATTACATATTAGTATTAGATGAATAAAAATGGCCTATGTATGATAAAATAATGAATGTTAACAACATTTATTTGTTACAATGGGAGTAACTCTATCATATTTTAAAATCTATTAATTTTACCCTTTTATGCTTAAGGCAAACAACTTAGTATTTTGTGTAATTATAAATCACAACCAAACGTATTTATAGGTATATAATTAACTAATACTAATAATTATAACTGAAAGAGTAAGTAACTTGATTATAACAATTAAGTGAACTTTATTTTGTATGGTTTCACATTATCCTTAATAAATAATTTAATATAACCTGAAACGGTAAACTGTTTGCTAGTTAATTTTAGTTTCGGACGTGCAACTATGTGTAATAGTTTATAATTATTGATGTTATTTTCATACGTATGCATAGATTAATTAGTACCAATATATTTATTAATTATTACATAGAAAATTCTGCCAGAATATTCCTTAATTAATAGAACATCTTAGTACGAATAGCTGGATATGTTTTATTTCTAAAAGGCAAAATGGCGTAATGGAAATATATTATAAGGTATATACAGCTTCTCTTCAAATTTTCTGATTTCTATAATGTCCAAACCCACCTGACTTCCTTTTGATGAATTGAGTGTTGCTATTTCTTCTGCTGAGGTATAGAAAAAATAGATTCACTAATTGATAAAATAATCAGCCGATTGATTGTGAGCTAGGAAAGAGATACTTTCAAGAATTGTAAATGCCAACTTAATTAAAGGAATAAATCATGCAATTTACATAATAGTCTTCTGCCATTTATTGACTATATTGCTCTTTGATCACTATGAACTTCTTAAATATGGATTGGTATATATTATTAGGAAATAAAATATATTTCCACAGAAATACACACATACACACACACACACACCCACACACACACACACACACACACACACACACACACACACATATATATATATATATATATATATATATATATATATATATATATTGTATACTAATATAACCCGTGGAAATTACGACGGAGAAGAAAATATATTTCATTATCATATCTTCTTGGACAGCGCGTACAATGATATTTTATCAGAAAAACCAATAACAAGCAGCAAATATCGTAATAACAAAAATTAAGATACATTAATATGTTCTTGTTTCCCCTCGGCAGTCTTTTTTCATTATTTGCTGGTATAACGTCACCTGGCCATTCGCGTTCATAGGATTGCGCTGGTGATACATACGTTTTGCGTTTTTGTTACACTCAAAATGTACTATCGTGCTAGATAGTTCAACACAAATAATTATCTAACATTGCGAGAGACAACTTTTGATTTTCTCCGTACTGCAGCCCCCCTTGACAATACATTGTAAAGAAAATTATACTAACAATATTCAGATCATTGTGTTCAAAGCGTTGCAACTTGTAGCAGATTCAATACTAACGAAATTATTAGACAATTGCTTTAAATAAAGATGCTTCCGAAGAGGTTTGAAAACCTTGGCAGTTTCTCACGCATTTAAAAATATTTGGAAGATTCTCCTGCATCTTAATGAAGGCAACACAATCTCCCGCTCGTCATCAGCAAGTTGCTTGTCCATGTTAAATAGAGAAGTTTTAAACATCCTCAGCCAAGAAAAATATGTCGCCCGTTTTGTGAGAAAACAGTCGACGTGCTAACTGTAAAACGACGCAAGATGAATACATCTATTAACTGTAGATCTGTTTCTATTGACATATCGAAAGCATAGGTTTAGTTTTAAGTTCTAATTCATAAGTTTTCTAGTAACGAAAAATATCCTCTAAACTATCAAATGTGTTTCCCTCTGAAAAGTCTATTAAAGTAGTCGTTAATTAACGAAAAGTAAAAACTCACTGTATTACCGCTGGACTGAACCAGGGAACCATTCTGAGTCGCATTATATTTCTGATCTTAATCAACAATTTTCCAAATCAAAGTGTTCATTCTTTCGTTGAGATTTATGTAGACAATACTACTACCTTCAGCAATACTTCAAAGGCGCAGAAAAATCAGTATTTTTTCCTGATTTATCCTTCACCAACTTAGAACGTGTATTTAAATAGGCTAAAAAATAACTAAATAACTAATGCATTCAAAACCAAGTTTCTTATTTAAATCTAACACTTCATATCCGCACTTTGCAGCAGTTAATTTGAATCGCTCCCATCTTGAGCAAGTGCATTGCTTGGACAAATAGAACTGACCTTTACCCCTGTACTCAAGTGGAAGATCTGCATCAGATCTGTTAACAAAATCGCTAGGAAAATGGGGTATAGTTCTAGCGCTCCGGAAAACATCTCACTTCAGAAAGAACCCTCATAAACCAGAGTCGAATACGTTCAAAGACGTGCCCCTTATGCTACATCTTTGGTGGAGATCCTAAGAGTACCATTTTCTGACTTCCAAAACCGTATTCGAAACTTAGTGGAATATGATCTACTTTTTTTTCTCACATAAGGGGTGTTGTGGGTCTGTCATTGCTCTACTTTTAACATAGAGGTGTAATTGAACTGCAATCTATGGTTGCAATAAATACACACCTTGCTGCAACTACCACCAATATGTTCCCGCATTATGTACCGGTGTCCAAACTTTACGAAAATTCCACGATCAAAGTTTCTATTCCAGTACTGTTCGCTTGAAAAAGGCAATAGAGCACATCTTCTTTCACGCTTACTATACCATATTCGTATTCAAATCTAAAATGAATAAGTTTCCGTTGAACCGTCCTTTCAGACCATCATTCCCTATGACTTTGACGCCTATGGAAAAATGCCTCTGGGTCTTAGTAAGTGGTGGCCTATCTAGTAGAAATAATGTATAGTAGAACGGCATTAAAAATCAGTAACAAAATACAGTACCGTATATAAGATACATCTATATGATAAAAAAATATTATAAATAGCACCGTATGGCGGGGCAAATACCGTAACCAGGGATCGATAACATCGTATTCCACATCGAAACCTGAAAATACCGTAACCTAGTGCCACTATTTCCTGGGGGTATACTATACTCTATATTGCACTCAATAAAAAATGTAAGGTCTCTTTTTATAAAATAATTTTTTCATAGAATAGCTTGAATTTAAGTTTAATAGAGAAAGTCAATTATGGATTACAGTGAAAGATTTTGCGAACGTGCTACAGTCTTATCAAATAACTTTCCATTGATTTTCGAACTCGAGACTATCAGCTCGTGTGGTGATAAAACTTATAAAATAAACTTTTGATACAGAGCTGCATAACGGATTTTTTTTAGCTCACTCCCACTGTTAATTATTAGTTCATTCGATTATTATTTTTTCAGTTATTCAATCTATCTACAAAGACAAGCAGACTCACAGATACACTGTTATATATATATACATATATATATGTGTGTGTATGTGTGTGTGTATTTATATCTATAATATAAAGCCGAATGCCTGTGTGTGTTTGTATGTGTGTGTGTGTTTGGTCACGAATAGGCTCCTATATGATGACTATTATAAAAAAAAAACTGATTACATATAATGATTTAAGAAGTATCGAGACACAGGAATAGGTATGTCTGATCTGGCAGAACAGTGGCGCATTAAAATTGTGGGGGGGGGGGCTGGGTTCGTGCCTGTCCACAAAGTATGGAAATAAAAAATTTTAAAATAAAAAAAAAAAAACGTTCACAAGTGTTTTGATATAGATGCACATAATAATACTTTAATAAGTATGGTTCAACTTAAATAGGGATGGTATAATAAAATTGTAAAGCCTACGTTCGCGCCTGGCCTCCATAGAATGAAAATATGCACAAGCTTAAATAAAGACATTTCATACGATCTGCGTAAGTATACTTCGATAATTATGTTTCAGTTTGAAGACATATGGTATAATAAAATTATGGGGTGTTCGTTCGCGCATGACCTCCCTCCATAGAATGAAAATGTGTCACAAAGTTTAACAAGTTTTTTTCATATAGATCAACAGAATATTGTGATAAGTGTTTCAGTGTGAAAAGGTATGGTATAATGAATTATGGGGGTTATCTATTTTTACTTTCATCATATTTTGCTTTGGTTTTGATACCCCCAACTTCGAAGCTATCTCTTTACAACCCTTCCATTTCAGAACCCATCATACTTTCATAAATCAGTCCATTTTCTGTAGGCTGTTTTTGAACCCAGTCAAGGACGGATTCTTTTGCTCGTATATATATATATATATATATATATATATATATATATATATATATATATATATATATATATATATATATATATTTATATATATATATATATATTAGAAATGACAGGTAACAAAATCAATTATTATTTGAAAATCAAAGAGAACATAATTATTAATATCTATATATTAATAGGGAACGCGTTTGTTATTTATTTTCTATGTAACTCTTACACCGGAGTGATTCTCATTTAATTGCTATGGATTTTACTTTTTTTGCAATAAATAATTCTATCAAGAATGTTTCATAAATTTTGGTTTTGATGATGGCACTTAATTCTCTTTTTTATGAATAAGTTACCAACGATTCATCATAAGTTTGTGTCTCGCTTTAAATTAAAGCTGAATCCACTCCAGTAATCTATCTATTATTTATAAATAATTTTATCAAGAATTCTTCATAAGTTTTGGTTTCAATTTCGATTATAGTGGAAGGAACTAAATATATATATATATATATATATATGTATATCGATCTATCTATCTATGTCTCTCTCTTTCTCTTTCTCCTCTTTCTCTCTCTATAAATATATATATATATATATGTGTGTGTGTGTGTATGTGCGTGTGCGTGCGCGCGTTGCGTGTCTGTTTCATAAAGAGTATAGCACGTGGAAACTAAGCATAAATATAGGTGTAAAAATACCAATTCTAAAAATAAATGGATCGAGATGTAGATTTAATAGTAATCAAAAACCCATGTTATAAAAGTTATTGTTCGAATTGTGACTTCGGAAAAGGTCGATTAGATACATAAATATAAGAAAAAGCACCGATGTGTATTAGGAATGCTTTGAACACTTACAAGTACTGTAGATATAATTTGGATGAGAAATTGCGCTTTGGCAAATGTCGCGAGCAAAGGAGTAACTATTCAGAGACTGCTTACATGAAAAGCGAAAATAAATATGGAGAGAAACAAAAGAGAGATGGATATAACGATATGATGTGAAAGGCGTTGTTATTAAGCACAACTGATGTTAATCCCATTCGTGCAAGTAATCTGTAATAGGGGAAAAACGTGTCATCGTTGCCCCTAGAAATAAAAATAACATAGTGAAATTAGAAATTCGAAAAAAATTAGAAGTTCTTACGTACACACGATATATTACAGTTACTATATGTAGAAACTAGAAGCACCTCAAATAAACATATATGAAAATAAATAAATGGATTATAAAGCAAAAATAATTGGCAATATATGTGTGTATATATACGTATATATATAAATATATATGTATAGAGAGAGAAAACAAGAACATGTATACATACACATACACACGCGCATATATATATATATATATATATATATATATATATATATATATATATATATATATATATATATATATATAATGTAAGTTATAAAATGTATATGGTATTAAGCTGCACTGAATATTCCGCATTTCATCCACTTTAGGATTCTTCAGGCATGTCTTGTATATATATATATATATATATATATATATATATATATATATATATATATATATATATATATATATATATATATAGGTGGGTGTATGCATATATATATGTGGGTGTGTATATATATATATATATATATATATATATATATATATGTATATATATATACATATATTATAGACACACACACACACACACACACACATATATATATATATATATATATATATATATATATATATATATGTTTATATAGTAATAAGATAGGGTGTGTGTTCTTTTGTGTGCCACATTTTCCGGCAAATTTCATTGGTTGAGATTTAAGAACACACACACTATTGTTGTAATATATATATATAGATGATATTAAATGTGAGTAAATGGATTTGATGAATGTTTAATGAGATGCAAGTCATAATCACCTCCTTCTTTTCGAGTGTTGGGGGTGATATGCTTACGTGGTTACTTCCAGTGATGGCATCATTATCTTCTGTTGAAAAATATGCATATAACATATTTATGATGTACTGCATTAACATAAGATGTCATATTTCAAAAATCACCTGAGTGTACTGCTGATTAAAAAAATTAGGTAAATGGATCAGTGCAGGGTAGGGGCTTATTTGTAACATTTCGAAAATTACGTAAATATATCAAGTAATCCTAAGTTAATATTTTCGCCCTTTATGTCCTCATGGCAGTAATTGCACACACTCTTTTTAAGGAGGTGGGGATTAACGTCACTGGAATTCTGAGACAGATACTACCCTCAGAATTTAATATTGAAGTAATGGTTGGCTAATCCCTAATCGTGATATAGTTTTATATGTATTAATTTCGAAAAGCTGCTGAAAAACTTTATGATATATTACATATGAAAGATGCAACATTGGAATTTCCACAGGTCCCGCTAGTATATATATATATATATATATATATATATATATATATATATATATATATTAAGTAATGTGATTTATATTTTTAAAATTTTAAAAATGTTTAAAATTTAAAAATCAAAATTTAATTAAATTAAAAATCAGTTTCATAAGAAGGAACAACAACAAAGTCAATTATCTGTACGATCGTTTCGGAAATCCGTGCTTTTTATTTGTGGTATACATGAAGTCACGTAGAACAATTATACATAGTTATGTAGAATAATTATATATAGTTTTTTGGTAAGCAAGGTCTCCTCATCAGCAAATTTAGGAGGATTTCTATTGAATTGAAAAGACACCAAAAATAAACCTAGCATAAAAAGTAAGGCAGATGAATCTGAAAAATTGAAGTAAAAGGTTTGGATTTAAAATTTATAAGAAAATTAATAAGAAAATTGGTATATGTTAGAGATAGAAATGAGTAGAAAAAAAAATATTTTTGTTGAATTTACATAATAAATTTGATTTACAAATATATAGATATATAATTACCTTTTGGTTTTTCTTTTTTTGAAATCAGGAACTGTATTTAAAGTAGTCATTTAGATGTTTGCTATAGCTTTTTATTTCATTGAATGATGAATTTTAAAAAGGATTTAATTGGATCGACGGACTCGACTCAGGTCACTGATCTAGTTGGCCTTTTCCTTTTAAATGAAATACATTGTATACTCCATAAACAATTCAAACTTGAAGGAGGGCTATATAGAGATGATGCACTTTTCATAACGAATTCTACTAATAAAAATTATGAAAATGCAATTAAAGCTCTACATAAATTATTTAAAAATTAGACCTAACGGAAAATAATCATAATAATCAAGATGTAATATATATTGGTTCCACATCTGGCCCAATAAAACATAGAATTTCAACGCACAAACACTCTTTTAAAAATAACTCTCTATCAAACCAAACTACTCTATCCAACTATATTTGGCAACTAAAAAATAGCAATATTTCTTTCAACTTAAAATGGCAAATAATTGAGACTTGCAAATCATATAAACCAGGAGATAAATTTTGTACATTATGTACAAAAGAAACCCTAAAAATTATAAAATATGAAGATATAAAAAGCACAACCAAACTAGTAAATTCAAGACACGAGCTTCTATCATGTAATCATAAACGTTGGTTTAAATTTAATAAATATAAACCACCTAAAATCATTAAGAAATACTCATTAGTAAAAATAGATAACGTTTTTTTTTAAATAAATTTAGTTAAACCAATTACCGCCCTTAGACTCGTAAATCAAATAATAAATAAAGCCATGAAAATTATCTCCCCTTAAACACTTGCAAAATAAATACTCTCTCTCTCTATAGATATTAACTGTAGCGTCTTTAAATCAAAATACGCTAACGGAAACAATTAACTGCACGAACGTCGCCCTTTTAAAATTCATCATTCAATAAAATAAAAAGCTATAGCAAACATCTAAATGACTACTTTAAATACAGTTCCTGATTTCAAAAAAAGAAAAACCAAAAGGTAATTATATATCTATATATTTTTAAATCAAATTTATTATGTAAATTCAAAAAAAAAATATTTTTTTCTACTCATTTCTATCTCTAACCTATACCAATTTTCTTATTAATTTTCTTATAAATTTTAAATCCAAACCTTTTACTTCAATTTTTCAGATTCATCTGCCTTACTTTTAATGCTAGGTTTATTTTTGGTGTCTTTTCAATTCAATAGAAATCCTCCTGAATTTGCTGATGAGGAGACCGTGCTTACCAAAAAAACTATGTATAATTGTTCTACGTGACTTCATGTATACCACAAATAAAAAGCACGGATTTCCGAAACGATCGTACAGATAATTGACTTTGCTGTAGTTCCTTCTTATGAAATTGATTTTTAATTTAATTAAATTTTGATTTTTAAATTTTAAAATTTTTTTAAATTTTTAAATTATAAATCACATTACTTAATATTGAATTAGCTCAAGGACATTTAACTATCGAGCTTATTATATATATAAATTACAACGAGCATTTCCTGTATTTTAATTAAACTAGTAATTTCACTATTACATTAAAATACACTTAGCTCTTTAGACTATTATTCCAATCTCCTTTAAATTATTAGCTCCCTATAACAGGTTGAGTTTATATACGTAATTGTAGATATGTTTCATAAGAAGGACATACAATTATCAACTAAATGCATCCCCATACCCCCTAAAGACACCTTTATAACCAGCTTAATTACAAGTATAAATACATTTATAAGGAACTTGAGATGGAAAGCCTACCATTTTGATAATTACCAAATTGAAACCACAGAACCAATACACCACCAACCTGGAGAAATAAAAGAAACCATCCTCAGAAAACACAATGAAAAAGGAAAAGCAGCGAAATACTACAGACTAAAAACATACAAAACCCTAAGAGAAACATAGACACTGAAAATTTTGAAAATGACTTAATCAACCTGATTAAAAATATTAAATTTAAGAAAAATAAAAAATATATCACTCCAACACTTAAAAAAATAAATAAATTTTCAAAATCTATTTCTACAAGCCACCAAAATAAACTCATAGTACCGGCAGATAAAACTGGAAGTTTCTACACAATGGACTATATACAATATAAAAATCTAATATATAAAGAACTTAATAAAAATGATAAAATTACTAATAAATCAGCACTAAATAAACTAAATAATGATGCAAAAACATTTTAACTAAACTTAAAATAGATAAATACACAGAAATAACGGTACCAGGTACCCCGAGATTTACTTTAAAAGACCACAAACACAGCTTCAATATCAACCCTACTATTAGACTCATTTGCCCCTCGAAATCAGATATAGGACTGGTTAGTAAAAACATATTAGATAGAATTATCCCCAAAATTAAATCCATAATAAAATACCCACTATGGCAATCTTCAAACCAAGTAATCGACTGGTTTTCTAATATTCAAAATAAAAATAATATTAAATTTCTTTGTTTTGACATTGAATCATATTACCAATCTATATTACCTATCCTACTTAATAAATCTCTATTAATGGCACGAAAATTAACTAATATAACTCAAGACGAAACTAAACTAATACTTATAGCTAGACAGTCTTTAATAACATTTGATAATAAATATTGGACCAGGAAAAATACCCCTAACCACTTCAACATTTTAATGGGATCGACGGACTCGACTCAGGTCACTGATCTAGTTGGCCTTTTCCTTTTAAATGAAATACATTGTATACTCCATAAACAATTCAAACTTGAAGGAGGGCTATATAGAGATGATGCACTTTTCATAACGAATTCTGCTAATAAAAATTATGAAAATGCAATTAAAGCTCTACATAAATTATTTAAAAATTATGGACTTAGTATAAAAATCGACCGTAATAAAAAATTTGTTAATTTCTTAGACATAACCTTAAATCTTGAAAATTCTACCTTTGAACCATACCATAAACCTTACCAATCACTTCTATATGTCCACAATCAATCAAACCACCCTAAATCAATATTAAAATCAATAGTTCCCAATATCGCTCTAAGAATTTCTAGACTGTCTTCTACTAAATCAATATTTACCAAAAATGAAAAATACTATAATGAAGCCCTTAAAAACTCTGGATATAATTCACAAATTAAATTCATAAATGAAAATGATAGAAACATAAACTGCATTAAAAATAAACCTATTAAGAGCGTAATAACATATAATATGGCAATGTCTTCCCGTATACGAGTTAAGAAAAATAACCAGGAGACAAAAAAAGATAAAACCAAACTACAAATATTAGATAATAATATAAATAAACAACAAACTAAAACCCGCAAACGTAAGGATAGACACAAGGAGATCCTATGGTTCAACCCCCCGTATTCCAAAAACCTAGAAACAAACATAGCTAGAGATTTTTTTTTAAATATTAGATAAGAACTTTAAAGCCCCCCATAGATATAATAAGATTTTCAATAAGAACACAATTAAAGTATCTTACTCTACTATGCCTAACCTTCATCAGAAAATAATTAGCTCTAATAATAATAAAATTAATAAACTACAAAATGCAACTATACAAAATACATCGGACTGTAACTGTAGAAGAAAAAATAAATGTCCCCTACAAGGCTCATGTAAAATTAAAAATGTTATCTATAGCTGCACAGTATCAAAAACTCCAAATATACAAGAACCTATCAACAGCCATAACTCAACTACCAGATTAAATAATAACACCAACTTACATCAATCTACCGATCAATTATTAACCAACCCACCACATTATAATCCAACAATAGACCTAACGGAAAATAATCATAATAATCAAGAGGTAATATATATTGGTTCCACATCTGGTCCAATAAAACATAGAATTTCAACGCACAAACACTCTTTTAAAAATAACTCTCTATCAAACCAAACTACTCTATCCAACTATATTTGGCAACTAAAAAATAGCAATATTTCTTTCAACTTAAAATGGCAAATAATTGAGACTTGCAAATCATATAAACCAGGAGATAAATTTTGTACATTATGTACAAAAGAAACCCTAAAAATTTTAAAATATGAAGATATAAAAAGCACAACCAAACTAGTAAATTCAAGACACGAGCTTCTATCATGTAATCATAAACGTTGGTTTAAATTTAATAAATATAAACCACCTTAAATCATTAAGAAATACTCATTAGTAAAAATAGATAACGTTTTTTTTTTAAATAAATTTAGTTAAACCAATTACCGCCCTTAGACTCGTAAATCAAATAATAAATAAAGCCATGACAATTATCTCCCCTTAAAAACGTGCAAAATAAATACTCTCTCTCTATAGATATTAACTGTAGCGTCTTTAAATCAAAATACGCTAACGGAAACAATTTACTGCACGAACGTCGCCCTTTTAAAATTCATCATTCAATAAAATAAAAAGCTATAGCAAACATATAAATGACGTCTTTAAATACAGTTCCTGATTTCAAAAAAGAAAAACCAAAAGGTAATTATATATCTATATATTTTTAAATCAAATTTATTATATAAATTCAAAAAAAATATATATTTTTTCTACTCATTTCTATCTCTAACCTATACCAAT